>NW_015388272.1:115077-117310 GCF_001527695.2 Protobothrops mucrosquamatus
GCTCCCAGCGCTCACTTTATTTTGCGATTGCTGGTTAACACTTCGTAAGTCAAAGTGTGTATTTACTTTCCCAGCCTGAATAAACCAAGTTTTCCTTGGTCCCAAAGTGACTGTGTTTCTGTTGGGCTTAGGTCTGGGCTTGGGACCTTTGATAGAAAGTCAGCACTCCTCTTTTCCTGTCCCTACCCATTTTCCTTGGTGGTTCCTGATTGTGGACTGTGCAGGTACAGGGGAGATGGCTGAGGGTACTGAGCCGACGGTGGATGTGGGAGAAGTGGTAGAGCTGGTTGTGGCAGATATGGCAACACCAGAGGTTGTGGAGGACAGCGCTCAGCCAGCGGTATGGTGCGTGAGACCAGACCAGATGTGCCAGCAGTTCATGCACGGTTGGCCTCAGGGATGGTGCAGGAGATGGGTTCCTCAGGGGAGTGGTGGCAGAGCTCGGCTGTGACCGGCCCTGCGGCCCACCAACTGCCCACGCCGGGTGTTCTCAGACCCAGTTGACTGAGTGGCGGGAGAGGCGGTTGACCAATAATGATGAAGGGGAGTGGAGTTAATCTACAGCTCTGGGAAGTTACAAAATGGACATATTGCGAGAAAGATTCGGAGAGGCCAGATTCTAGGATGCCCCTACATGGCCATGTTGGGAGGTTGGAGCTGAGGCTGTGGGCTGGCAGTGAACAGGGTCTCAGCCAGCTTACACGTCACAAATGTGGTTCTGGTTGGCTAGCCCAAAACTCAGGTTGGATGCCGGTCCCAGTCATGCACTGTAGGTGAGAGCTCATCCCTGGCTGCCTTGGCCGGACAACCGCAGACATGGTGGGAAGGAAGTATGACATTGGGGTTTGGTGGGGGCCCCACCAATGGACAGATTCCAGTGGCCTGTCTGTCAGCCCGGCAGGGCCCAGGTTCTGGAAGTCAGGACCCTCAGCAGGCCAGTGGCGCCTTGAAGGATTCCAGGTGGCCCATGGGATTTTGGCTCCAGGGTGTGTCCTGGGGTCCTCCGCCCTTGCAGGCTACGTTTGATGGGGATCCAGACCACCTAGCACTGTTTCTCAGCCAGGCCATCAGCCACCTGGACTAATATGCCCAGTTCTACCCTTCACAGTGGGCTATGATCTCCCTTCCTTCCGCCGCGCCCTCAAGACGTGGCTGTTCCAACCAGCGGGACTGGCCTGAGGGATTTTAAAGGGGGTTTTAATTACTTTTAAATTGGACATATTTAAATATTTCGTTTTAATCAAATTTTAATTAAGTATATGTATATATGTTAGTATTTTATTCAATTGTCAGCCGCCCTGAGTCCGTAAGGAGAAGGGCGGGATATAAATGCAATTAATAAATAAATAAATACATAAAAATGGTGGTGGCAGTGACTGCAGCGCTGCAGGGTGAAGCCGCAAAATGGGGGCAGACCTGCACAGTGAACACGCAAGGGAGTTGGCAGATGCAGGTCTCTTCCTGGAAGCTCTATGTGCTCAGTTTGAGGATGGGTCTCGTGCCCAATGAGCAGAAGGAGATTTATTTGCAAATAAATCTTGAATAATAGTCTCCCTACCTGAGCTGCTGGAGGCCATCTCAGGGTTAGTAGTGGAATTTTCCAGGCTTATGATCCTGAGGGACTTCAATCTTCCACCTGTGAGTTTGGCCTTGGAAGGCATCCAGGAGATCTTGGCTACCATGGCAGCCATGGGCCTAATCAAAATCATCTCGAGTCCAACTCAGGACAATAGTCACATGCCAGATATGATCTGCTTGTCAGACTAATGGCAACATGACTAGTGGGGGACCTGTTGGTATTCCCCTTGTCATGGTCAGGTCATGTCCTGTTGGCCTTCAGATTCTCTTATGCTGTCCCTTCCACAGGGAGGCCAGACCCATTCAAGCAATCTGTGCCTGGCAACCAATGGATCCAAAATGGCTTCCAGAGGGAACTGGGGAATATCCTGGGGCTTTGCTGCACGTTCCTGCCAAAGCTCTGGTAACATCCTGGAATCACAGGACAGCCAAAGTTTTGGACACGGTCATGCCTTTATGACCTCTCTTGGCCCACCTCTCACAACTCTTCCCATGGTTCACAGAGGAGCTGAAGGTTCAGAAAAGGATTAAGAGACATCTAGAATGCCACTGGAGGGAAATGAAGGATGACTCCAACTAGATACCACTTACCACCACAAAGTAGGCCTTAATAGTAGCTCTAAGAGTGGCAAAACCTTACTATTTATCCACCCCT
>NW_015388272.1:118548-122384 GCF_001527695.2 Protobothrops mucrosquamatus
AACTCTGTGAAGTTACTCATTGTGAGGACATCTGACCAGAAGTATGCATCTGAGCAAGTGTAGTCTTAAAAACAGCAGTAGTTTGAATACAGCAGTAATTCATCCTAGGTAAGTGCTTATGTGGTTGCAAAGTCTGGTTTAGTTCATTGCAACACTTGTTTTGCAGCTGAAACTTTTTATGGGACTTTGGGTACTGTCCTATTTGTATGCAAATTGCTAGTTTACATGGACAGATTGCTTGTCTAGAGTCTTTAGTTTATCTCTTCAGGTTGAAATTCGGTGGCCGACTCAGCTGATATGTTCTATTGAGTTGCCCCTCTATCAGCCCCCTTTTCAACAAAGACTCTGCAGGAAAAGGACAGTATGGACAACTGTTGGATCTGGCAGAGTAAGAGTGTGACCATAAACATGATGCTTTTGGTGTGCCTGTGAATAATAGTATCCATATGAAGTTCAGTAGGGATACTAAGTTCAGCTGTTTGTGGCAATGATGACTGAACTGGGCATGGGATTGTAATCTGCAAGGAAAAAGAGGTCTTGGATAAAGAAGGTCTGCATCAGGTGTTGCAAATCAGGAACATGTAGTGAGTAGGTTATCTAAAAAGAGAAGCTATCTTCTAGTTAGTGACTCAACTGTAAGATGTGTCTATTTAGGAAAGGATGTGGAGGTTTTGAAAGAGGTGAGGTATTTGCCTGGTGCTACTGCCAGCAGAGAAAAGAGGCACATTGTTAAGATTTGTAGGAAGCAATTCAGGAAAATGCTGTCTACTGTATCATTTCCCATGGATTTCCTGGCAATTTTCATTTTCATTTCACATCCTTAGCTTGTTTAGATTTCTTCAACACAAATCACAGCAGACACTTCAGTAACAAGGGTCAAAATTAACGGGTCAAAATATGCCATGTTCTAGGAAGAAAAAATATCCTTATTATACTGGAGTTTTCCAGTTCTGTACACAATGCCTGAATTATACTCACATCATGCAATTACTCATAATTTATTGTTCTGCTGGAGACCAATCTCAGGATCTTCCTAGACAGAAAAGGCATTAGAAGGAAAACAAGACCTTTTCATTCATGGCTATGCATTCATTTTTAATCAAATATCTTGACTGGCTGGCTTCTAGCCCCTACCTCCAAATGAAAAATGACTTTGTTTTTCAAGCAGTTCAAATGTTTAGATTATACAGAAACATGTTGCTTTGTTTTATCCCTGTCCTTACATCAATCTCTGCACACTCTTCTGCTATCCCCTATGTTCTGTCTCTTGCTAATTTGATTTCCAAATTATCTCTTAAAGGTGTGAAAGAAATCAGCTCCCTGGAAATCACTCCCAGTGCCCACGAAGTTGTCCTCAATCTCTACACTGATTTTACCCTGAAATGTTCAGGCCACAATGAGGTTTTATGGAAAACAGACAACAAGTATACCAAACTAGACGCTGTCCTGGAGAAAAGGGGCACCATTTTTACCAACACCCTCACATTAAGGAACTTGACTGGTTTAAACACAGGTGAATATTCCTGTGCCGACAATCAAGTCCTGGATGAAAAGGCCATCTACATTTTTGTACCAGGTATTGGTGATTGCACAACTTTGATACTTCTAATCGTGTAACTTATGCTTCAGGTGTATGCATGCATTTGGTTCTGTGGAATTAATAGAAAGTTCAGAAGAAAAGCAAAGACTCTGTTATGGATGCAAACATGGCTTTCCAGATAACTCAGTCAGATTTACACATTTTCCAGCCCACACTACATTTCCTAGAATATTAATAATTTGCTTCTTCCTACTATCATCTACATTCTGGGGAGGACCTTCAAAAGTTGAAGTGGAATGCCTAGATGTAATATCTTTTTTTTCTTAATATACTGTATACCTTAAGTTCTACACCATTGTAATGCATTCCTAACAAATTTCAGCTATGAGAATAAAGACTTTGAGATGGCAAAAATCCTGTTCCTCCTTTAAATTGATCTATGGTATCAATACAGGATTAATACACAGGGTTTTTTCTTTGAGATAAATTCCTCTGTCTCCATATATAAATGTTACAACTCTACAAGCCTGTTTAAAACCAATACCTACCATACCAACTGTACATGCATATGCACACACTCATACCTACCATACCAACTGTACATGCATATGCACACACTCATCATCAAAAGACGCCAAAAAACTAGCTTTATGGACACACTGAATTCGGTATACCCGGATATATCAATAGGAGGATAGTGAACAACTGGATATGTACGAAGGAAATGAATGTCCAAAAAAGGGGGTGAACGAACACGCTGCCTTTGGGAGCCTGTGGTGGGGCAGCAGATGGTAACGCGCACACAGGGGAGGATGGAGTAAGGGAAGTGAACAATGGAGCAGCACCCCTAAAAAACACCAAGAAAACAGCCAATGCGTGCCTCCCAAAAATCAAACAATCAGGATCATCGGATGGACCGATGACGAGGTCCAGGAGTCGTGCGCAAAAACTGGCCAGTGCTATAAAAAAGAGACTCCCATCGACCTATTTTAAGCCCGGATGATGTCAGTATTGCTGACCGATGAAAGCTTGGCATTAGATTGAAAGTTTTTAGTTTAAATTTTATCCTGGTGTTCATTTTTATTTGTTTTTATAGTATGACTTTACCCAGGATTTGCATTTTTAATGAAATCAGAGATAACTATGATAGAGCAGTGCTGCTCAATGCAAGGAGATGGGAGAAACTGGCACGACACATCTCCATTAATTACCTGAAGACCATCGCCCAGTGAGATGAGTACAACGATGTGTACCGGTCCAGATGGTTCAGGACCTGTCCCAGGAACATTGCCATGGCGTTTTTACATGACTGCATCCGAGAGGACCTCCCTCCCAAGTCGCTGAGAAAGAAACCAATCATCGACTCCCTGGAGTGCCAACTGGCCGTCTGCCAGTTTCAACACTGCATTATGCGTGCCTTAATCAACGACCAGCACAGACGGATAGACATTCTGAAGATATGGGCCCAAGATTACCGTGAGTCCTGCAACATGGAATTAACACATCAGCATTTCCGGGCGTTAGATTACCATATTGGCCAAGCCACCAAGAGGGCGAGCCGACAAACGACTACAGTACTCCAACGAAAAACGGACAGCCTATAGATGCTAGATGATGGCAACTACGCCGATAGCCTAGTCCACAACTTATCCTTCAAAATACTGACTCGACCACAGCTTGCCCTACTACAACGAGACACAGGACACAATCTGGCGGACGCACGGGCGTTAGATTTTGTAGCAGCACTGGAGCCCACCATACATCGCATTGAGGTAGGAGATGAAGTTAAGAACTCCATTAGGCAACAGGGCACGGGACTGTTGATGAATCACAAACGCTGCCAAATACTGCCCAGAGAGGAAAGGGAAGCCTCGGAACAACTTAGAGAGGACAGTTCCATTGTCATACTACCAGCAGACAAGGGGAGGGCGACTGTAGTCATGGACAGAACACATTACACAGATAAAGCATTGGCACTGCTCAGGGATGAGGCAGCATACAAAGTCATCAATAAGGACCCCACGACTGCACTTAAAAACCACATTAACAAGCTGCTCAACAACTTCAAATATGGTAGGAAGGTAGATGAAGACACCCTGAGGAGGATACACCCAGGTGGCTCGGCTATGGCTAGGTTTTATGGCCTGCCAAAAATCCATAAGGAAGGTGTTCCCCTCCGCCCTATCGTCTCATTCAGAGGTACACCAACCTCGGAGCTGGCCAGATGGCTGAGCAACCGGATCAGCCATCTTGTAGATAACAGCACAACCACCATAAGGTCAGCGGAAGAGTTCCT
>NW_015388272.1:125424-126614 GCF_001527695.2 Protobothrops mucrosquamatus
TTACAAACCGAGGACTTGGTAAAATTGATAGAGGCATGTTTAAAAACGTACTTTACTTTCCAGAGGACCATGTATGAACAGGTCAAGGGTACACCAATTGGATCCCCTATCTCAAGCATAATAGCAGAGGCAGTCCTCCAACGGCTGGAGCTCATAGCAATGACCAAACATCGGCCTAAGTTTTGGATCTGATACATGGACAACACGTTCGTCATCATCAAAAGACGCCAAAAAACTAGCTTTATGGACACACTGAATTCGATATATCCGAATATCAAGTTTTCAGCAGAGGAGGAGAATCATGGTTCCTTGGCTTTCTTAGATGTGCTAGTCAGCCGTCAGCCAGATGGAACCTTACATACAAGGGTATACCAAAAACCAACACATACCAACAGAACCCTCCACTATAAGAGCAACCACCCGGTGGCCCATAAAGCAAGCTGTGTCAGAACGCTGTTTAAACGTATAGATTCACACTGTAGCATAGCCAAAGCAAGAGCAGAGGAAAGAAACCATCTTTTCCGCATCTGCAAACATAATGGCTATCTGGTGGGGTTCATCAAACGTCACAGTGTACCATCTAAACCCCAGGAGAATTCACAAACCAGCAGGACGTCAACACAGGCAGTTCGTGTCCCCCTCCCGTATATCAACAATGTGTCTGAAGCAACAGCCAGGCTACTAGCCCCCTACAATATAAAAGTGGCCCATAAACCGGACCAGACATTGCACTCTAGAATCATGCGCCCCAAGGATCTGCTCCCCAACAAAGAAAAATCGGCGGTGATATACAAGATTAATTGCAAGGATTGCCCCTGCAATTATGTTGGGGAGACCTCCAAAAGACTAAAGACCAGGGTGCATGAGTATGAGCTGGCCGTTAAAAGGTGTGAACAGCACTCACAGGTATGGACACATAGGACCAATTTTGGTCATCAATTCGACTTCGCCAATGTACAAACCCTATCCAGACACCAATAAAGGAGGCCGTCTACTTAAAGAGGCTTGGCTCTCTGATAAAAACTCGATAAACCGGCACATAGAACTCTGCCCGGCACATCAGGCATTGAGAACGTGGGATAAGCAGCATCACGAATCCCAACAAAAACAATCTACTCGCCTGCCACAAGACCAGGGAGATAGGACAATAGAGAGAGTGAAAGCAACATCACAACCCATGGACAATCAGA
>NW_015388272.1:130595-132087 GCF_001527695.2 Protobothrops mucrosquamatus
ATACCTGAACACACCTGACGGATGACATCAAAAAGACCCGCATATGCGCAGAAACAACGGGGCGCAAAAACAGGAGGGCGGAATCAAACGCACGACGTGCTGACAGCCCCACGACAAAAGAACGGGTGCGATTGAGGGGAGAGAACGGATTGGAGCGTCACATATAGTGTGAGGGCCATAACAACACGCACACTACAGATGTCAGAAAGGGGGGGGAACTAACAGCTACACCAGAAGCTAATGGAGACAGGATGGGCAGCCACAGAGGCAGGGGAAAGACGTTTGAAAGAAAAAGGGGGGAGGAAAGAACAGCAAACCCAGGACCTGACAAGGCAGGGATGAATGACAAGAGTAGAGGGGCAGAACCAAACACACAGTGCAGTGACACCCCCATGAGGAGAGAACGAACACAATCCAGGGCGAATGAGAGAAACGAACTAGAACAAGAGTTACAATGTGGCGATTGGAGTAATACGAATGAAAAACATCACAAAAGGGGAGGAGGAAGGAGCAGGGGCTATAGGAAATAACAAAGATGTAGAGTATGTTTATGGAAACATGAGAAAGACTATGGAAGGAAAGGGGGAGGGAAAGACAGCAAGCCTGAGGCTCAATAGGAGGATAGTGAACAACTGGATATGTACGAAGGAAACGAATGTCCAAAAAAGGGGGTGAATGAACACGCTGCCTTTGGGAGCCTGTGGTGGGGCAGCAGATGGTAACGCGCACACAGGAGGGGAGGATGGAGTAAGGGAAGTGAACAATGGAGCAGCACCCCTAAAAAACACCAAGAAAACAGCCAATGTGTGCCTCCCAAAAATCAAACAATCAGGATCATCGGATGGACCGATGACGAGGTCCAGGAGTCGTGTGCAAAAACTGGCCAGTGCTATAAAAAAGAGACTCCCATCGACCTATTTTAAGCCCTGATGATGTCGGTAGTGCTGACCGATGAAAGCTTAGCATTAGATTAAACGTTTTTAGTTTAAATTTTATCCTGGTGTTCGTTTTTATTTGTTTTTATAGTATGACTTTACCCAGGATTCGCATTTTTAATGAAATCAGAGATAACACTCAAATACTTATACACATGCTAAACCCCAAAATGCACACACATCTGTCATGCCTCCTAGAGCAGGACCCTGTTGAGGCCCAGGAGGAGGTGTCTTTGGCTTCGGAGGACTGTAGGGAAGAGCAGGCTGAGGCAGGCCAGGGCCCTTCAGGTTCTGAACAGGGGAGGCAAAGTTCAGGTGAGGAACAAGCCCCCCCACCTGATGCTAGAGCAAGGAGAGTAGAGAGGAGAATAACGTAGGCAGGCTCAATTGCTCGGGAGGAGAGCATCCTGCCCCACTCCACAAGGCACACCTGGGGATTAGGATTTAAGGAGACACTGTGGGGTGGGGCATTTGCGGGAACAAACGTGGTATCTTGGGACAGTTGTGAATTGTGTGTTGTCTTTGTTTGCTTTACGACCACAGACTGCATTTCTGAG
>NW_015388272.1:132610-144582 GCF_001527695.2 Protobothrops mucrosquamatus
AGAGAGGAGAATAACGTAGGCAGGCTCAATTGCTCGGGAGGAGAGCATCCTGCCCCACTCCACAAGGCACACCTGGGGATTAGGATTTAAGGAGACACTGTGGGGTGGGGCATTTGCGGGAACAAACGTGGTATCTTGGGACAGTTGTGAATTGTGTGTTGTCTTTGTTTGCTTTACGACCACAGACTGCATTTCTGAGTCTCTCCTTGCAGACTGCAGGCAAGCTGAGATTTAAAAGGACTCATTAAGTTTCTGTTTTGTTTTCTTGTTATCTGTCTGGCATTGAGGATATTGTATACTTCTCTCGCTGTACTGAAATTGCCTTCAGCCAGAAGCAGCTGAAAGAAACGTGTGTGTGTGCGTGCACACTTTGGTTGAAGTCTTGCCAGCATATGTGGGAGCTTTTGGGGAACACTGGCAGTTATTAAATGACTGTTTCTCTTGTCAGCTGACTGCCTCCATGCGGGGCCCTGGGTCATCACACACATCTATTATATTGCGCAACAGTGTAAGAGAGGGGAACCAAGCCATGTCTCTGTTGGATTCCTCCTTCCCATTCCATACTGAGCTACTCTGATCACAAGTAATATATCCCTTATTACTGCATCTAGGAGGCTGTTTGAGGCAATCAATCTAGTCGATGACCAAATAGCTTCTCTCCATTCTTGTTCATAGATCTCTCCATGCCTTTCCTACCAAGCACCCAAGAAGACACATTTGTGTTCAGCACAGGCTACGATGAAGTCATTATTCCTTGCCGTGTGACAAATCCCAATGCTACAGTAGCTCTTTATGAAAAGAGGGTTAATGATCCAGTCCCTGGAATGTATTTTCCACAGCAAGGCTTTAAAGGCCAGTTCGAAGACAAGACCTACATCTGCAAGGCAACAATAGAAGATGAAGAGTTTGAATCTGAAACATTCTATGTCTACAACCTCCAAGGTGAATCTTTGATCAATATTTACAAGTTTTCACTATTACACATAGCATTAGCCAGTGTGTGGAGCAGAAAGGGTTTTCTGAATGAAAACATCATCCTAGGTAGGGGTGCAATAGCAATAGCACCTAGAGCTATATACCGCTTCATAGTGCTAAGCGGTTTGCAGAGTCAGCATATTGCCCCCAACAATGTGACTCATTTAGGAAGGATGGAAGGCTGAGTCAATCTTGACCCGGTCAGAATCGAACTGCTGGCAGTTGGCAGAATTAGCCTGCAATACTGCATTCTAGCCTCTGCGCCACCCAACAACGGGAATGCCACACAGAAGAGAAGCCCTATTTGTTTTTTGTTTTTTTTAAAAATGCTTATGCTCATTTGAAAAAGCAGACTCTGACATCATTCTGGTGGGTGGAAATGACAGGTCTTGTGTATCTGCTTCACTAAAAATCTTGGGCAAGCTTTGCAAAGTGATCCATCTTCTTTTGGAAAAAAATACTTCTGTTTTCAAGGAGAACACATTCATTAAACAACTGAGAAGTGAACAGGTTGCAGTGGAAGCTAGATCATTACTTGCCAAAATGATGGACTACTCTTTGACACTTGAGCAGAGCTGATATGTTTGTTATAGGAGGCTGATCAGTTTCATCTGAGCTATAATATTTAAGCTGCTTTGCATATAGGGCATTTCTCTGATTATTGTAATGTGAATTTATTTTTCTGATTGTCTCTCAATCTGAAGTTGAGGGAATGGTCAGATCAGGTCACCTTGTTGATTTGCCAGAGCAGAAACATACTGATATCTCCATTGTGGTTAAGTTCAGTGCCAGGCCAAGGCCTTTGCCCTGTTCTCCACAAGATTTTAAGACTTTAGGCTCTAATAGAAGAGAATGTATCTATCTCAGGGTTGAATTATGGAGTCCTTGGTGCTCTCTGAGCTTCGTTGTTGCTTGCAGACATTTTATTACCCAACTAGGTAACATAATCAGGCTGAGGGTGTTACCTAGTTGGATAATGAAACATCTTCAAGAAAACAACCAAACCCAGAGAGCATCAAGCACTCCACTGTAGGGTTTCTTGTTGTAGTCCTGTACTGGGGTAGTTATTATTCAGTGTTAACATCTTATGCTTTATTAATATTGGAGTTTTCAAATTGTCCAACAGAAAACAATTTTCTCATACTGAGATAGCCGCATATTGATTGAGCTTGTTGCAACTGTTTTTCTATATAAGTTGCTGTGAGCTAACTTTCTTCCCTATTCGCTGTTTTGTTCTTCCACAGTTTCTTCTTCTCCTACATCCTTAATCAACATTTCTATCAGTGCAGTGCAAACTATTTTGAAACAAGGTGAAAATATCATTGTGACATGTACAGTAAGAGGTATTGAGTTGATTGGTTATACCTGGAGTTATCCTGGACAAATGGTAAGCAAGTAGACATGGATCTTTGTACATGTATGTACACACACACACACATTCATGTGAGTGTTTGCATTTGTGCCTGTGTTTTCTAATTCCCACAACACTATTTTATGCCCTAGGATATCAAACCATGTAGTAGGGCTGTATTATTATTATCTTTATCTGTCCTATTACCTATTCCTTTAGCATCTTATGACTATCACTTTGTTGTTATGATTTATGCTGATTGTTTTATTTATTATCTTATAATGATTCTGGCCACAGCCATCTTCACTTCATTTTCATTGCCAATAATTATCACTGAGTGTTGTATCTTATGATTCATGATGATTGTATTATGATTATAATGATTTATCACCTGTTGCTTGTATGTACACCGAGAGCGTATGCACCAGAGACAAATTCCTTGTGTGTTCAATCATACTTGGCCAATAAAGAGTTCTATTTCAGTCATAGGAAATAAAATAGACTCTGAGATGTTTTCTCTACAGAAGTATGCTTAGACATTATTGCAGAATGGCAATTGAACATTTGGCCATCAAAGCAAAACAAAGACATTTCCTTTCTAAATTATTACAGAAATATCTGCAAACATTCTTTTCTAATCACAATAATGACAAAATGTGCATCATAACTCTAGCAAATCCATTCATGTTGGCCCCACCACAGGAAAAGCCTAATCAGCTGTTGGTGTTAATTATATTTATGCCCCTAGAATAATGGTCAATTATACAGAAATAGCCCAATAAGTAGCTTAGTCTGATCAATGTAAGCATTTATATGCCATTGTGAACATTTTGAATTGGCTTCAGAAGACGGCCAGCAAGAAGTGATTTCAACAGGTGGGTTATTGTGGACAACCAGAATGCTTCTGCATTCTGACCAACAACTATTTCTGGACCCACTTTCAAGCATTGGCTAAACAACAACTTTACAATTCTCCAACCTTGAGATTATCACATGACTCACCCAAACCAAGTCTTTCTCCTTTAGGTAGGAATGCACCTGGATTATCAGCAAATGCTGATAAAAGGCCCTCCTTGCCATTGAAGTTATGTGACTGTCCAGCATGAGTGCAAGATCCAAGAGAGCTCCCAGATCCTTAAAGCAGAATGCTTTAAGGCATATCTCCCAAATCCTAAAGCTCAGTTCCAGAAATTAGTAGCATCTTCTCAGCTCTGTCTCTTTGCAAATTATTTGCAATTTAGGGACATTTTTTCTTCACTTCTCCTCTGTGTACTTGAGATTGGAATACTGCCTTGCAATATCAACACAGACGTTCTGCTGCAACTCATGTTTGTTTTTAAAAATATAACATGGAGGCTGAGAAAGATGTGCATTTTATCATCCAGAGTAGCAGATTTATATTTTTTTATTATTATCAAATATCCTCATCAAAGAAGTGTTCTACAAAAGAGAACTATCATCCTGCTTCTTGAGGAGGGAAAAGGTATACTGCGACTTTATCATATATATTTCAGGTTTGGTATTGGTATGTTTTCTCCTGAAGTCTTACGTGTCATATGTGCTGGTTTGCCATGTAACCATCAGACATTATACTAACAACAGAGGAACAATTGTCATAGACACAGTAAAGAAAATATATTTCCCTAAATGAAAAATAAATCCATTTAATTATTTGAGAATGTATATGGTTATGTTCCTTGTTGTTTGAGCTTCGGAAATGCTGAATGGATTAGTATTGAGTATTACTTCCACTGCATTATGTTTACTGTTTTTCACAGGTAGGCAAAGAGGTAAAACCTGCGACAATTATTGTTCCAGGACATTATACTAGTTCTATCCTAACCATTCATAATGCAGACTCAAATGATCAGGGTCTATATGCATGTGAGGCCACGGATACCTATCATGGACAGAAAGAAGAACAAAGTATCTTTATCAGAGTGATTGGTATGTTGGATGAAATCTTTTTCTTGTCACCAAGCTGATACCATATCTTCCTGAAATAATGTTTATGCTTTAGGCATTTTAGTAGTACATAAATGCTGATTTTCATAGGCAACATTGGGGGAAAAAAATCTCTTTTCAGTTCATTCCAACTGAAAAATAATAATAATGTGTGAATCAGTTTACCAGTATCATTTTGCTTTGTTTTAAGAAATGCACATTTGTTATAAGACTATAAACAACATTACAAGGCGTCCCTGTTGAAGTGTTATATTTTGCTCAAGATGTCAGCTTTTTTTTCTGGAAAAAGCATAGATTGCATGGCACAGGAGGTTTTTTAAAAAATTCTAAACTGGGATTGTGTTCCAGACACTGGTTTTCTTTCACAAAACTTTATGTGATAGATATGCCAAGCTTCAGCCCAAATTGCTCACAAAAATAGCAAAACAATATTTTCCTTATTAGTTGCCTGATAATTTTGTTCATTCAGAAACACTGAAAAATATTTGCTTGCAAAGTTTCTCAAAATGACTCTTCTTTATGTTGAAGGGGAACTAAAACAAATCAAGGAATTCCTAGACAAAAGCCTGGTTTTGACATGAGAGGATTAACTTGGTGATTAGCCAATGTCATCACTGCAGTTGCCTAAAATCTTGATGCATTTTAGCTACTCCATAACGAGGAACCTCTGTTTCAAAGCAGTTGCTCTCTCCAAAACAAGCAAGCCATCAAAAATAACAATTTTGCAGATCAGTTTGTCCCCTGCTAAAGAGCAGGGGAATTTTTTTTCTAGTCTCCAAGAAAGAAAACAGATGTTCCAGGTTGTCTAATACAACTCACCCTGGACTAATCCAACACTGTAGGGAGGAGGTGACAAAAAGGATCCTCAAACTTGCTGTGCTTTATGTCTCATTTAAAAAGAAGGTAGTCTGGCAGTACACTACAAAGTTATTTTTATTCTGTGACCAGTTAGAATAAAACTTTAAAAAGAAGCTATAATTCTGGGAATGGTTTGATCCTGTTGCTCCTGAGGAAGTGGACGGGATCCTAGAGAATATGTATGCAAGCACATGTGTTGTAGACCCATGTCTCTCCTGCTTTGTGAAAGCTTCCCGGGAGGTGACAGGTGGGTGGACTCTGGCAGTGATTCATGCTTCCTTACAGGAGGCAGTACTGCCCCAGCACTTTAAGGAGGCTGTGGTCCGCCCTCTTCTCAAGAAGCCATTGCTGAATTCCACCCTGTTGGATAATTTCTGACCTGTCTCCAGTCTTCCCTTTTTGGGGAAGGTTGTTGAGAAGGTGGTTGCGCGGTAGCTCCAGAGGTTTCTGGATGAAACAAATTATCTAGACCCTTACCAGTCAAGATTCAGGCCTGGATATGGGACAGAAATGGCATTGGTCACACTTTTGGATGATCTCTGGTAGGAGCGGGATGGGGTAGTCCATCCATCCTTGCTCTATTTGACCTCTCAGTAGCTTTTAATACCATTGACCATTGTATCCTTCTGGAGCGGCTTCGGGGGTTGGAAGTGGAGGCCCTGTGCTATCCTGGTTCACCTCCTTCCTCTGTGGCCGCTCTCAGTCAATGTTAATAGGAGGTGAGAGATCCAGCCCTCGCCTACTGCTTTGCGGGGCCCAGCAGGGCTCGGTACTCTCTCCACTCCTATTCAACATCTACATGAAGCTGTTGGGTGAGATCATCCGTCACCATGGACTGAGATTATCATCAATATGCTGATGATACTCAGCTGTATATCTCAGCCTATGTCTGAGTTAAGCGATGTCGTGACGTCCCTCTCACAGTGCCTGGAGGCTGTTAGGGGCTGGATGGGGAGCAACGGTTGAAACTGAATCCTGGCAAGACCAAGTGGCTTTGGGTTTGGGGTTCTTTGGCCCATGGAGAATTGCCATATTTGATCTTAGATGGGGTGGCACTACCCCAAACAGACCCTATGCATAATCTGGGGATACTCCTGGACTTGCAACTCCTACTCGAAAAGCAGGGGGCAGTCATAGCCAGGAGGGCCTTTGCGCAACTGAGGATTGTGCACCATGTGCTGGACCAGTCAGTTAGCTTAAGAACTATGTTAGTGTATTTAGCATTTAAAGGGTTAAATGCTGTTTCCTTAAGAGATGGCTTATGGGTAATGTAGTTCAGTCATTAGTCTATGCTGTAGCTCATCTAGTCAGTGGGAGGAATTAAAAGTTATTGCAGGACATCCTGTTACATGCCAGGGTTGTAAAATCCTTTATGTAACCAGCATGTGGATGCATGCATGGCATCTGCAACCACGTTAAGCTGATATGGAGAATTACTGCTTTTTACCTACGAAAATGGACAGATATGCAAACACCGGATGTATCTTCAGCATACTAAGTCTTTGCTTAGAATTCCCGGACAATAAATATATGTTTTAAAACCATTTTCATTGAGTTAATGCTGTCTGGGCCAGAACTACAAAGCATCTTAGTTCAGATTCCGGAATACACCACTTATGTCCTTTCCTGGACGAACAATCCCTACTCATGGTCATTCATGCCTTAGTCACCTCCCGTCTTGACTATTGCAAAACATTCTATGTGGGGCTGCCCTTAAGAGCCTCCAGAATGTATGGTTTTGTGCAGACCTATCTGGCAAAAATATGGCACACAAGCAGCGTCCCCTAGTGGTCAAAGGGTGAACTTCACTGAAGTATCCACGCACGCAAGTAGCGACCCCTAGTGGTCAAAGAGTGAACTTCGCTGAAATACCCACACCCACAAGCAGCAACTTCTAGTAATCAAAGAGCGAAGTTCACTGAATTCACCTCAAAATAACTAGGACATGGCAGAGTGTCCCATTGATTCAGAAGAGTTGGTTCGACCAACCAACCTTGGTGAGCTACTCCAACCAGCCAGCCATGGAGAACTGCTACAAACAGCCAACCTTGACTTGTACACAGAAACTAATGTCCAAGCTTCAGTGAGGCCAAAGACATCTCAGATACCCTATGACCTGAGGCAACAAAGAAAGCCCACAGAAGTCATGTGATCACATCTGATATAAAAATGGAAGGCGTTCCGTGAACACCATGAAAGAAACTGGGAGAAATTACAGGAACTCTGCCAAGTGCCTAAAGAGGAGCTTTCTCCTGAACGCACTCGTTCATTGAAGTTTTTCTTCAAATGGAAAGACTATGGGTGCTGTCTCAAAAAGGTCCAGTTGCAGCTAGGGGATCCAACACTCGAAAAGGAAATGCAACAACTCAGGCTAATAAACAAGGAATGTGAGTGGTTCCTAGAAGAAAATAACTGCCTCCCTGAAGTCAAGCTACACATGAAAGAGACACTGTGGGAGAAGGCCAAGTCCGAAGCCTCCCAGCCACCACAGTCTGAGGAGCCCAGCAGAGTATCACAGCTTTTTCAGGTCTCAGGTGCCTCTCGTCACTCTAAGGTATCTATGCATCACAAGGGAAGAGCAGCTATTAAAGAACGAGATGGCCAAACTGGAGGCCAAACAAAAGGAAGAGATGGCAAATATGGCCCTGGATCAGGCCAGACAGAAGGACGAGATGGTCAAACTGGAGACCAAACAAAAGGAAGAGATGGCAAATATGGCCCTGGATCAGGACAAGATGGCCAAACTGAAGGCCAAACAAAAGGGAGAAATGGCCAGGGCTCAGGCCAGGCTTCAGCTTCTGCAACGAGAACAGGAGGCAGCCAGAAACGTGGCAAGAGTTGCGGCCCTACAGGCAGAGGCTGAAGACACTTCCTTCGCATGCAATTTGGAAAGGCTAGAAGTTGCAAACCCATATGACCACGTACAGGCCTACGTTGACAACCAGAGCATGTTATGACATGAGTAGGTGGGAGCACCATGGTTAACCACAAGTTCCCCAAGACCAAGTGGATAGGAAGAAGAATCTCAACCAGATGTGCCAATCAGTCAGAGAATCGTCATTGCACCATCTGGATCACGAGATCTTCCCTCCGGAGCTATACAACTGAATCCAACGAACCAAACCACAGATGGTCACTGGATAGGTCCAACTGCAATGGTGATGAATCCACAGCAGGAAGGTCAGCTGCTACAGGACGAGATTGCCAGGACTCAGGCCAGGCTAGAGTCTCTACTGCGTCAACAGGAAACAGCATCCCGAGGAGCCGCAATCACGCCCAACCACTGAGGAGAATCTCGACCACCAGATATGCCAACTGGCCAGGAAGCCGGCAACACACAATCTAAATAACGAGAACACCCCCCCCGACGAGTAAGCACACAAGAAGTCAGGCCTCCTCAGCTTAATGTAAAAGCAGAGGAATTCAGACCAAACTCACAAGGCCCCTCGTATGCACCATGGCAAGATACCCTCAGCAGATAACACGCTGAAGAAAATCACCAGCCAGCCCTGTGACATGCCCCCACTCTCGGGAGCAATGCACTACCTCCGCCCAGCTACACCCTCTCCGCAGCACCAACGTATCCTCAAAAACCCTGCAGAGGAAGGTTAGATTTGGCATCCAAAGTTATGCAGAAATTATTCGATAAACTAGGGAAAGAGTACGTAATGTGGAAGTACGCATTCAAGCACGCCCTCCACAATGAAGGGCTAACACCAGGCGATGAGATCGGGCTCATGAGGGCATGGCTAGGACCAGAATCTACAAAATTAATAAAGAACACTCACCTAGCCCTATTAAGCACCCAGTTATCACCCTTCAGCAAGCTTGGGAAAGGCTCAATAAGCGGTATGGCGCACCCGAACAGACAGAGACTTCGCTCTTGGACGGCCTTTACAAATTCCCTAGCATCAATATCAATAACCCTGTCCAGATGTTGGAATTCTCATACTTGCTCACACTGCTACAATCAGTACGAAATGAGCCCAACATGCTGAGGCTTGGCTGCCTTGATCAGTTTGAGAAGCAAAGGCTTATTATTAGAAAACTACCAAGACAATTAAGGGACAAATGAGTCAATATATATGAAGCTCACAAAGAGTCAGAATCCTGGCAAACCCCCCCCCCTTTGCTGTTCTTGCAGAGTTTGTAACCAAACAAGCAAAATGGTGCAATAATGCCTACAAGCTCGAAGACACAGAAAAATCGCTTCCAGCTCCCAAACGGACCAGTCAGAATTTCGGCACAACTAAGGGTTCATTCCAAGCTGCAAAGGGCAAAACTTTTATTTCCATGCACAAGACAGAGGTCACAAACTGGCCAAAGAAGACTTCAGACAAGCAATTGCCAAGGAGAATCCAATCTGAATCTCAGCAAGCAGGCAAAGACCTGAATTGTCCACTACATAAATGCTCACACCCTATCAACAAATGCAGAGAATTTGGAAAGATGTCCATGGACAAATGAAAGACCCTGCTCAAAGAGCACTGGATATGCTACAAGTGCTGTGAGTCTACGGACCACATAGCCAAAGATTGTGTAGTTAAGGTGAAATGCCAACTTTGTAACAGGGACAGATGCAACAGGTGCCTTCCATCTGGACTGTATTCCAGGAAGGAACTGCTGGCCCTGCGCGATTCCCCCATCGCGCAGGCATGGCCTAATACGATCTCAAGGGCCTGCCTTGATGAAGGGGTGTGGAACCCCGAGAGGTGGCATACAGCAACAGCAACTAGGGAACTAAGGAGAAGAAAATTGCGAGTCTTCTTAGAGGGGTGTTTTATTAAATTTTTAGGGGGTTCGGGGTTGGCCCGAGGGGACTTAGGGGAGCCCTCTCTGAGGCCAAGNGGAGGGGCAGATATGGCGGGAGCAGAGGACCATATCGGGTTTTGGGAGCACGCACACGCTGCTTACAAGCTTGTGGATGCTCCGATCCTCAGGGCTCTACTCGACTTCCAGGGACCTTAGATCCTCGGGCCCGGGACCATCGGCTGATGTTGTGCAACGCCAGGTCCGTGGTAAATAAGGCCCCCCTCATTCAAGAGCTCATTCAAGAGGGGGGAGCGGACCTGGCAGGTATCACCGAGACGTGGTTGGGCATGGAAGGGGGAGTTCCCCTTGTTGATCTATGCCCACCGGGTTTCCAGGCATTCCATCAGCCGAGGGCCCGGGGTAGGGGCGGTGGGGTAGCGGTCATTATAAGGGAGACCCTATGTCCGAGGGAGGCCACTGTGCCTCAGATAGACGGTGCAGAGTCCCTCCTTGTGAAGTGGGGGCATGGGGTGCAAGTGGGCCTGTTGATAATATACCTGGCCCCCTGCTATGTGTCAACGGCCCTGCCTGAGCTGGCTGACGTGATAGCCGGGGTGGCGGTTGAGACCCCCAGACTTATAGTCATGGGGGACCTCAACCTGCCATCAGCGGGTAAAACGTTGGCGGCAGCTCGGGAGTTCTTGGCCTCCATGACGACCTTGGACTTGACCCAATTAGTCCATGCCCCCACTCACACGGGAGGACATACACTAGATCTAATTTTTGTCTCTGGCCAGTGGCAGAATGATCTGGAAATGGGGGAGATAAATATAGAGCCCTTGTCATGGTCAGATCATGCACTCCTTAGGATGGACTTCCGGACCGCTTCTCCCCGCCGCAGGGAGACGGAACCGCGTAGATGGTTCCGTCCCAGGTTCCTGATGGACCCGGAGAGGTTTCTGACGGAGCTTGGGCCATATCCGGAGGATCTAGGCCACGACTCGGCGGAAAATATGGCGGCGGCCTGGGATGTGGCCGCAGCCGCAGCACTGGACCGAGTCATGCCGTTGCGGCCTCTGACCCGACGCAGATCTCAACTAGCTCCTTGGTTTACCGAGGAGCTGAGAGAGATGAAACGCCGGAAAAGATGCCTAGAGAGCAGTTGGAGGGCTACCCGAACCGAATCCGACCGAACACAGGTAAGGATACATGTTAGATCCTACCTTGTGGCAATGAGGGTGGCGAGGTCTAATTACTACTCCACCCTCATTGCGTCATCAGATAACCACCCGGCCACCCTCTTCAGGGTGACCCGCTCCCTCCTTCAGTTGAGGGGGGGACCCCCTGGTGGGGAGGGCTGAGGATTTTGCTCAATATCTGCATGACAAAGTCGCTCGGATCCGAGAGGGTTTAGACTCCGACTGGGTGGCCCCGGGGGAGGTGGCAGAAGCAGGTCTTGAGACTATTATATGGGAGGAGTTTGACTCTGTGGCTCCCGAGGACGTGGACAGGATCCTGGGGAGGCTGAATGCAACCACATGTTTATTGGATCCGTGTCCCTCCTGGCTGGTACTGGCGGCTCGGGAGGGTACACGAGCCTGGCTCCAGGGAATTATAAACGCTTCTCTATGGGAGGGTGCCTTCCCCGTGGTCCTAAAGGAGGCGGTGGTGAGGCCCCTCCTTAAGAAGCCTTCCCTGGACCCAGATGTATTGGCTAACTATCGCCCAGTCTCCAACCTCCGCTTTGTGGCGAAGGTTGTTGAGAGTGTGGTTGCACAGCAATTCCCTCGGCACCTGGAGGAAACAGTCTATCTGGACCCTCTCCAGTTGGGCTTCAGGCCGGGATACAGCACGGAAACGGCATTGGTCACATTGGTGAATGATCTCTGGAGGGCCCGGGACAGGGGTTATTCCTCTGTCCTAGTTCTTTTGGACCTCTCAGCGGCTTTTGATACTGTGGACCACAGTATCATGCTGCGGCGTTTGGGTGAGTTGGGAGTGGGAGGCACTGTTATGCGGTGGTTCTCCTCCTTCCTCACCGACCGTACGCAGTCTGTATTGGCAGGGGGAC
>NW_015388272.1:146095-161818 GCF_001527695.2 Protobothrops mucrosquamatus
GCACATCGCGGATCACATCCCTCCCTTAGATCCCAAGGCCAAAATTCTACTTATGTTGGGACAAGACGCCCCCGACTCCTATGCCTATCAAGATATAGTCAGAGGCCCATCAGGCAGCCCGACTGCCCTTAAGATGGAGCTTGGATGGATCATTGCAGGAAGGGTCTGCGTCGATTGGCTGCAAGTCCCAACCCAAACGTACATGGCAGCGACCTCCATTCTCAGGAATGGCGAGAGCGTCTCACATGAAACCATGCCAAGAACACTTCACGCTTTCAACAGCCAAGCCTGCTTTAGGAACGACAGTGTTCCAGACCAGCAAAAATGACAATGACGTGGGCCCGTCAATAGAGGACAAAGAATTTCTAGAGCTCATGGACAAGGAATGCTTGCAGGATGCCGCAGGGAGTTGGGTAGCCCCATTACCTTCCTGTATACCCAGGCAGCACCTACCCAACAATCATGAGCAAGCTCTCTCTTGCCTCAACAATCTGAGAAGAGTCATGAGCCTGAAATGAAAACGCATCTAGGAGAATTCATGAAAAAGATGTTCCAGAACGGACATGCAGAGCCTGCCCCACCAATGAAGAAGATGAAGAATGCTGGTATCTACCATTCTTCGGGGTGTACCACCCACAAAAGCCAGGGCAGATAAGAGTAGTCTTTGATGCCAGTGCACAGCACCAAGGCATCTCTTTGAACAAGGTCCTTCTTACAGGGCCTGACCTCATCAACAGTCTGCTTGGAGTACTCATCCGCTTCAGAAAGGAAGCTGTGGCAGTCATGGCTGACATCCAGAAGATGTTTTATTCGTTCTATGTCAGGGAAGATCATCGCAATTACCTGCGCTTCCTGTGGTTCAGCAATGACCAACACAACCAGCAGGTAACCGAATACAGAATGCGAGTGCACGTCTTTGGAAATGGTTCTTCCCCCGCAATTGCTAACTATGGCCTGCAACGCACCGCCCGTATAGGTGAAGCCGAATACAGTGCAGATGCCAGACACTTAGTAGAACGGGATTTCTATGTCGATGACAGCTTAAAATCTGTACCCACTCCAGCAGAAGCTATAGACCTAATAAAAAGGACTCACCAGGTGTTGGTGGCAGCTAACCTTAGGCTGCACAAAATTGCATCAAACAGCGAAGAAGTGTTTGATCCTAAAGACCATGCTAAAAGTCTAAAGGACCTCGACTTTGGCACAGACGATCCTCACTTCGAACGTAGTCTCAGTTTGTGTTGGGACTTGAAGAAGGACATCTTCACCTTTAGAACCCCGGCAAAGGACAACGCTTTCACAAGAAGAGGAGTCTTGTCCACAGTAAACAGCTTGTTTGACCCTCTAGGTTTTGCTGCACCCATAACAATCCAAGGAAAGCTTCTTCTGCGCTCATTCTCCCAACACGCCACAGATTGGGACAAGCTGCTTCCACCAGAGCACAAGCAAGAGTGGGAGACATGGTGCAGATCCCTGAGTTGCCTCCAAAGCATCCACATACAGCGCATGTATGTTCCCCTTCCACTTGCCACTGCAACGAAGAAGAAGCTGCACATGTTCTCAGACGCTTCAATGAAGGCAATAGCAGCTGTAGGATATATCAAAGTCTACAGCAAGGAGAGCTGCAGCGTCGGTTTCATCATAGGAAAGGCAAAGCTAACACCACCACAAAGTCACACCATACCCAGATTAGAACTCTGCGGTGCCATCTTAGCTGTAGAAATATCAGACCTGATAACACAAGGCGATGGACCTTGAATTACAGTCCACCACTTTCTATACAGACAGCAAGGTGGTGTTAGGCTACATCCACAACCGAAGTAGATGCTTCTATATCTACGTAAGTAATAGAGTAGAAAGGATCAAAAGATCCTCAAATCCTGAACAGTAGCGATATATGCCAACAGATCAGCATCCAGCAGACCAGGCTACATGGTCCATTCTTGCATCACAGTTGTCAGACTCAGTCTGGTTAAAGGGTCCTGAGCTTTTGGCGTATCCAAATGGCCAGGCGTCAGAAAAACCAGAACACTACAAGCTGCTAGACCCAGATCAGGACGATGACTTGCGACCTCAGGCACCCAACAAATCACTCAGACAGGGCAAAAAAATGACCGCCCAGATTGTCTGCCTGTCTACGAACATCATGGAGACAGAAACCATCTCATCATTTCCTAGAACCGACTCGCTTCAAATGCTTCTCCAGATGGAGACCTCTCATAGAAGGCGTAGCAGTGATCGTTCGTTTCCTGGACCATGAGATGAGCTTCCCAGACAGCTGTCTCCAGGCTGAGACAGGGATTCTTCGAAGTGTGCAACAAGACATATCCCCACTGGAATTGGAATGTCTGGAAGCTAAAAAGCCTATCCCAAAGTCTAGTTCACTGCTAAAATTGAACCCATTCTTGGATAGTCATAACTTGCTCCGAGTAGGAGGGCATCTAGACAAGGCCGAGATAGCTTCAGACATCAAGCACCCTATCATCCTTCCTGCACGTCAACATGTCACACACCTGTTGGTTCAACACTACCATGAAGCCATCCATCATCAAGGCAGGCACTTCACGGAAGGTGCCATCAGAGCGGCTGGCTTCTGGATCGTGGGAGCCAAAAGAAGTATCACCACCATCTTGTACAGATGTCTGCATTGCCGTAAACAACGAGGTACAACGCAACACCAGTTGATGGCTGACCTGCCACCCGAGCGCCTCATTCCAGGACCACCATTTACCAATGTAGGCCTAGATGTATTCGGGCCTTGGTCCATGTCTGCTTGTCAGACCAGAGATGGTCAAGCCAACAGCAAACGTTGGGCCGTACTTTTCATGTGTCTCAGCATTCGAGCTGTCCACATTGAGGTCATCGAATCTATGGACCCTTCTTGTTGCATCAATGCTCTAAGAAGATTCCAAGCCTAAAGAGACCCAGTTAAGGTGTTTAGATCTAACCGTGGAACTAACTTTGTAGAGGCCTACAAGGAACTGCAGATTGATGAAGGCATTCGTCCCAATTCAGACATTGACAAGTACCTAAAGGCCCAAAATTGTGTTTGGACATTCAATCCTCCCCATGCATCTCACATGGGAGGAGTGTGAGAGCACATGATTGGCATAGCACGCAAAATCCTGGACTCTATGCTGACTAAGACACCCACACTGACGCATGAGGTCCTCACTACCCTCATGGCAGAAGTAGCAGCTATCGTCAACGCTCGACCTTTGGTTCCAGTCTCTTCGGATCCTGAAAATCCAACTATCCTCACCCCAGCTACTTTGTTAACCCAGAAGACAGGCGATTGACCAGCACCATTGGGGAAATTTGTTCCCAAAGACATGTATAAACAGCAATGGAGACAAGTTCAGCTACTGGCCAATATCTTCTGGAAGCGCTGGAAGCAAGAATACTTGTCTACCCTTCAGGATTGTCGCAAATGGAAGACCAAAGAGCCTAACCTAGAAGAAGAAGACCTTGTCTTGCTGAGAGACAAGGACGCACATCGGAACTCTTGGTTTATGGGACTTGTGCACCGGGCCCTACCCAGTTTTGATGGACTAGTTCGCCAAGTTGAAGTCCAGACCAAGAAGCCACATGAGTCAGATCGTGACTCAAAGATTCTCATTAAAAGGCTTTACACCAGACCGATCACCGAACTGGTCCTATTGCTGAAGAAGACTGAACTTGAAGATTGATCCTCAAACTATGTATATTATCTTTACCTCATAATTGCATTGTTTGATGTAATGCCTTTGTTTATCTCAGTTATAGTTATGCATGTTTTGATATTATGTTTTGCCTATTTTAGTTAATAGTCAGTTAGTAATGAAAATTGCATGCTTTAGTGCTATGTTTTTTGCTTATTCTAGTTAGTTAGTAGTGGAAATTTATATTTCCAAGTGCGGAGTTAGCTTAAGAACTATGTTAGTGTATTTAGCATTTAAAGGGTTAAATGCTGTTTCTTTAAGAGATGGCTTATGGGTAATGTAGTTCAGTCATTAGTCTATGCTGTAGCTCATCTAGTCAGTGGGAGGAATTAAAAGTTATTGCAGGACATCCTGTTACATGCCAGGGTTGTAAAATCCTTTATGTAACCAGCATGTGGATGCATGCATGGCATCTGCAACCACGTTAAGCTGATATGGAGAATTACTGCTTTTTACCTACAAAAATGGACAGATATGCAAACACCGGATGTATCTTCAGCATACTAAGTCTTTGCTTAGAATTCCCGGACAATAAATATATGTTTTAAAACCATTTTCATTGAGTTAATGCTGTCTGGGCCAGAACTACAAAGCATCTTAGTTCAGGTTATGGAATACACCAGTTATGCCCTTTCCTGGACCAACAATCCCTACTCATGGTCATTCATGCCTTAGTCACCTCCCGTCTTGACTATTGCAAAACACTCTATGTGGGGCTGCCCTTAAGAGCCTCCAGAATGCATGGTTTTGTGCAGACCTATCTGGCAAAAATATGGCACTTTTTATTTTTTCATTTTAAAAAAAGCTTGATTGCATCGAGGTTAAGTCCAGGTTATAACTTTTTTCATATTGATCCAAGTTGACAATCAGGAAGTCATTTCCTCCTTGAGTACCTTTCTTTGAATTCATCCCTAATTCTGTTCATAAGAAGGCAGGTTCTTTAATAATTGTTTCATTTTTGGATTAACATTTTATTAATTTAAGCAGGCAATTTTTAAACTTGATTTGCTTTACTGGATTACACCCAAATATCTCAAAGTAGTTGGCAAAAAATCTTGATTAGGATTTGACTTCAAGGATGCCATCTTAAAATATAAAATCCGGGTTACGGTTTTTATAAATTAGAATAGTCATGTTAAGATTCAAGTTGAAGTTCTTTCTTGAAAACCCATAGTTTTATGCTGCTTATTAAAATAGTCAATTGGTGCTAAAACAGGGAGCCACTCAACTATCCTCATCATTAACTCACATTGTCAAACACAAAATAATAATAATAATATAAGATCCATTTGTCTCTTTTCAATTCACCCTTTCTGACCCAGAGCGTGGCTTTGTGACTTTCCACACTGTACTGAATGAGACCGTATTTGCAGAACTGCACAAAAGTCACACCTTTTTGGTACAGATCGAAGCCTATCCAAGTCCAACCATCATCTGGTTTCAGAATAAGAAGCCCCTGACTTCTGAGAGCAACAGTGATTTCGCTATCAATAGTAGGAATTTGTCAGAAACCAGGTAAACTTTCATCTCAACATTTTAGTACATGCAGCATTAAGCCATCTATTATTTTTAATTGATACACTGTATACATCATGGACAGGTATCTATCCTCCCTTTACTGAGAAAAATCTAGCATCACTAATGGATTTTATAAAGTTTGCACCTGTATGGAAAAAGCTGATAATAGTAAGAATATAAAGATAAGGGACATATTTTTTGTATCCCTTTCTCTGAACTCATTTGGTCCAATATAAACCAAGCATCCAGGAACTTATATTTACTAAATTAGAAATCAGAATGGAATGGCACACTGTATCATTTAAGTTAGCTCTCACTTAACACATGATGGCAAATTCTAGATCAGTGATGGCGAACCTTTTAGAGACCGAGTGCCCAAACTGCAACTCAAAACCCACTTATGCATCATGGGGTGCCGGGTGGGTGTGGCCCATTGAGTGGGTGTGGCTCATTGGGTGGGCGTGGCTGCGATGGTAACAGCAGACTGGGTGGGACTAAAAAGTTCAATCAATCAATTCCAACTTTGCAAGATCTTTTTTTTCCCCGTGAGAAGTTGAAATTGACTGATTGAACCTTTTTTTTTGTACACGGCAGCGGAGGCCTAAAGTGAAAAGGTTTTATAAAACCCAGCTGAAGGCCTAGGACTGGGGCGAGGGTACGCCTCTGGCACCCGTGCCATAGGTTCGCCACCACTGTTCTAGATTATCAAATATCATAGGAGTATCCCAGAGATGCTTCTCCTCCAAGAAGCTTCTTCAGCTTATCTTTGGGATAATTACGACCTGGATGACTAAGAATCTCCATAGACATACCCCAAGAGTAATTCCTTCTAGCTTAACTAAAATGAATGGGTTTCTCTCTCCGAGTGGAGAATTTCCCCCTTGAAAGTGACGTAATTTGTGCTTCCATATAAGCTCCACTATCTTAACTCTTGCAAGATTCTTTTTTCTCCAGGTATCAATCTACTCTGACCCTTGTGAGGGTGAAAGCAAGTGAGGGAGGTCTGTACACTGTCCGAGCATTTCACGAAGATGATTTAAAAGAGCTCTCCTTCTATTTGCAGATTAATGGTGAGCACACCTCCTTGTGATCAATCAGTCAATTTTATTTACAGCCAAAAGAACCTCTTTGCAAAGATTATATTTCATTAAATGTATATTTTAAATCATATTTTAAATATCCAGGACAGGGCAACTAATTTTCACCTAAGTGTACAAAGAGTAGGATGAATCACCATGGGGGTGCTGCAACAGTTGTAACTTGAGGACCTGGTCATAAGTAGGATTTTTTTTGAGTGGGAGGTCTGCTATAACTTTGATCAATCGCTAAGTGACCAGTCATATAGCAAATCAAGGACTACCTGAATATCACACGAACTCTCATAAGACTCTCAAGACAAAATGTCATGAGATTTCTTGCAAAAAGAAAAAAAAATAACTTTCTTCCAGAGCCAATTTTAGCACATAGTCTTGTTTCCCCTGGAGCAAGGATGGTAATGGAGGAGAAAAACCACTTGTGGCTTCCTAGGCTAGCCACACCCCTACTTGGAACATCTATTCGGAACTGTAGCTATTGGCTATTGTGTGTCAGTGTTAAAAGAGAATCCAAAGGCAGTCTACTGGCAGAAACTGGCAGAATGAAGAATTCAGTAGACATGTGTAAGGGTCTCTGATGGAGAACATAACCCTATTTCTGGCCGATGCTATCTGGAGAAATCAAAGAAATTGATTGTCCTCTTTTGTTGTGGTCTTTTCAGAACCTGGAAAAGAGGAGGGAGTTTGGAAAAGGAAGCAAGCTGTGAATGTCCGCATATACCTCCTTTATCAGCTACAGCTGAACATTAGCATGCAGTAGGGTGTCCCTGGTACACTTGCAGCTCCTTCATGCAGCTATCAAAGGATGAGGGGGAATCTTATTAAAACAAGGAGAGGCTCCTTTCATCAATCATGCTTTCTGAGTGTATTCTATTATCTCTGGCTGTTCAATAAAAGCCTTGCTTCCATCTAGTGCAGCGGTTCTCAACCTATGGGTCGCGACCCCATTTGGGGTCGATCGACCATTTCATGGGGGTCACCAAGCAAGGCTGCCTGCCATTTTTTTCCCCTTTTCCGGTGGGTGCCTTACCTCCCTTGAGCTGGGCCAGCTGGTGGTCAGCCTGCTCCGTCTCTGCCGCTTGCCAGCTACGCCTCGGCCGGCGCAGGGGGCGGAACCACGCATGCACGGCGCTCCCGGGCAGGGAAAGTCCTCGACTTACGACCGGTTGGGTAGTCCTTGACTTACGACCGGTTTAGTCCTCGACTTACGACCGGTTTAGTCCTCAACTTACGACCGGTTGGGGGTCATGGCATTAAAAAGGTTGAGAACCACTGATCTAGTGGTTGTTTGGATGTTTGCAGTCTAGACAGGGAGCAGTGGAGTTGGGTTCAAAGGCAAGGCAGACAGAAAATTGCAAAACCTGTATAATGGGATATGAAAAATAAGAAACTGCATGATTTCCCCTTTTTAGCCAGAAGGTGCACTGCAAGAAACATAACTAACTACGTATTGAAGAAATTATAATAGGGGAAGCCGTCTTAAAAGTACCATCATGGCAGGAAGTAAAGGGGGCCTGGATTACAAAGTAGGCCTTCTCTTGGGTAGCCTCCAAATTGCAAAACATCCTGTCCCCAACTCATATTGTTTCAGTGCTTAAGATGCTAAAACCTTTTATTTTAATAAGGAAGATGATGATGTCTAAGATATATTTATGGGCCATAGTGCATTCTTTATTGCTTCTTGTTTTAATATTCCTTTTATTTTTATTGTTGTAAACTTCCCAGAATCTTTGGATTGGGTGTCATTTTTTTTTTAACTGGAGAAGAATGGTGGCTAATAAATAAATGGGCCATTTTATCTTCTAATGCAATGTTCATTCAACACTGTTCTCAAGGGCTTCCTTATGCCTCTCGAGCAAAAAGCTTCTTCCTTCCCTAAAGCAATTTCTAGTGGGTCTTGAAATTGTCCCATTAAGAACAGTTTTCCATTCTTCCTTCCAAGTGTGGTTCCTACTTCAGACTTTCCTTTATCATGTGTTACTCTCCATGTCTGGCTCTCTGGCTCAAAGTCAGTAGAAGCTACTGAGAAACTCAACATTGCTTGATAAGAATTTTCATGCAGGGGCATCTGTGGGGAAAGAAGTGATGGGAATTTTTTAGGGGAAAAAAAGGCAAATTGGCAGCTGCAACAGTGCAAGTTGAAACTCCACCGTTTTTTATGAGAGCCACACGTGCAACAGTAAAAGGGACCAGGCTTCAACCATAAAGCTATGGCTACCATCTTGACATTTAACAAATATTAGGATAAAGCTGCTTTAATGAGCTAAATTGCTCTCTATCAACAGGAAGTGGAGACCCTTAGTTTATCTATGATCATTTTATTAATTAAAGGATTTAATTATTTTTTCTGGCTTTCCCACAGTTTAACAATTACTTATCCTTGTACTCCTTAGCCAAAGTGATTCTGGTTATAGTCTATTCATATTTGTCTGAAGGGTTCTGGCTAATCTGAACTCTAAAAGCTACATTATGGCTTAGCATGTCATGTAAACCCAATCGTTATTACTCAAAAACTATAGTTTATGATTCGGAATACTGTAGATAGACCTAGCCAATTGTTGTTTATGCAATAATTGTTAAGAAAAACCACACCTTGGCAAGTTATTATGGTGGGTATTTGCAGTGATTCACATCAATTAAGATTTTACGGCACCTTCAGTCTGCCATTTTTGTATGTGTAAAATAGTGTAAATTTTCTTCCATTGCTATGCATGCATTCAAGTGTGTCTTCAATGCAGTACCACTGTGTGCATAATAACAAGCCTGACTATTAGTTATTAATGTTGCCATGTTTGCTGTGATTTAACATGATCATTAATTTACTCACAGGCTCATAACTACAATGCATCATTTATTAGCAATCTTCCAAGTAGCAATATTGCTCAATAACTGGTAACTGTGTATGTCACCAGAACTTTAGGGGATTTCCAGTTAATTTCAGAGCTGCCTGAATATGAAACTAAAAGCAATTCTAAAAAATAAAATAAAAATATAGGATAAATGGAATATAGAGTAAGATTTAGCAGGGAATTTAAACATCATGTTTCTGACTCAGAAAGTACCTTTTGTACCGTTCCTCTTTCAGGAAGCCTCCCCTTGTAAAAACTGTATACCCCATATCACCAATTATTTGTTTGTCTCATATTATTTTCTCCAATATAACCAGTCCCAGCTACAGTGACGGAACTGAGAGACAGTAGCAACAAGACAAATGGTGAGCAAACAGTGATCTGTACTACAGAAGGAATGCCCCAGCCAGAGGTTACCTGGTATACCTGTAATAATGACAAATGGTAAGGATAACATTTTGAGTCCTTTTGCATTTAAAACTCTGGGTGGGGAGGACAGCAGGAAAGAACTTGCCATGGGATTTCCCTGCAGACCACTCTTTTTATAATCTCATTATACGTGGGATAAATTCAGATCCTGCTACTTGTTAGAGCATGATTTGAATCATTTGATTTAGAACAGGCCTGTTATTTAATTCGATTTTAGAACAGAAACTATTTATTTATTATCGTGGTTTTTAGTATCGCCTGTTCACCGCCCTGAGTCCCGTAAGGGAGATAGGGCGGTATATAAATTTAATAAATAAAAATAATAATAATAATAATAACAAGAGGTGAAATATGCATCAAAATGTCTCAGTGCATTCATAGGGGTATTTCTGTCCAGCATTCCAAGCCCCCAAATATACCCAGTTCCAGCAGGTTATCCTCTCTTTTCATTTTTCCAATTGACCATCAGCTTTCCATGGTTACTGAACATATTCAGCCTGTTTTCAGATGGGTTCCATTATCCCATATAATTTTGAAGGAGAAGGAGGAGGAAAAGGAGATGTTTATTTCCACAAATCTTCCTTGATCATCCCTGTGGTCTCACAGTGGCTGTTTTTGGCCAACATTATTGGCCATTATGCTTTCTCCGTAAATATTCTGAGAACTACAAAATAATTATAAGAATAATAGCTGCTGCTCTTTGCACGTCAACAGATGCCTTGGTGGTTATAGTTCTGAGTTGCTATCCCTGCTTTATGTCCATGCTCCAATACCTTTTTTTCTGAGCTAAAAAGCCTCAGTCCTTATTGAGCTTTCCTCATAGGGAATTCCTGAATTATTAAACATTTTGCCCCTTTCTGCACATGCAATATATATTTTTTGAAATATGGTGACTGGAGCAGTGTATTCGAAGTATGGATACACTTAAGACTTTCCTTTTTGTTGCAGTTTTATTCTTTCTTCCATCATAGATACCAAGGGGACATCAAAGAGTTCCCAAGTGCTGACTGGATTACAGACCTTTTTACCTGTAGGAAGATGGCTGAAATACATGTTTGCTTGCCCTGCTCTGGGTTGAATAATTGACTCTGTAGTAGGGCAGCTTGAGAAGCTAAGCATGGAGCTCCTGAATGTATAGAACCTACTTCTGAAAAAACTTTTAGTGGGACTAACCCACTTAGGTATGCAGACATATGAATATGCTACAGTAGAGATGTAACCTATTACTCAATATGATGGCCAAATTCTCTTTGGTTGCTTTCCAAAACAGGTGTGCTGGGGAAACTACCAAGATCCTGGGGAATAGCTCAGAAGAAATGAATCTGCAAACAAATTTCACATATGAAGATGACCGGAAAGTTTACATTGTGACAAGCAAGCTCCACTTTCACAGAGTAGATGAGCCTATTTTTATCCAATGTGCAGCTCAAAATCTCTTGGGTGCACATTCTCAGCAGATCACCCTAGTCCCATACAGTGAGTCCTGCAATATCCATCTTATCATTTTTGATACACATGTAGATATGCAACAGTGTAATTGCACTGGCCTGGGCAGAAGTGTTTTTGTGTCCCCTAGCTGTGCCATACGTCTATTAATAACTGTGGGTAATTTCCAGTTTATTTAGTTTGCACCCAGCATCATCCCAGTCAGTCCCCCTATCCAGATCACAAGCAAGCACACGCACACCACTCAGCTTAGCTATCAAAAATATAACTTAATGCTATTTATTAAACATCAGCAAATGTCAAAACATTTAACTGGCAAAAACATGAAAAAAGGCAGGGAAAGAGAAATATATGAACAGCAGGAAAAAAATTTTACGTTATTTGTCTATCAAAAAGCACAAAAGTTTTCAAAATTACTAGCAACAATACTGTGGGTAATTAGCATGGGCAGACTAAAAATGAATATGATAATGTTGTTATTTGAAGTCCAGGTGAAAAATGGATTAAAAATCTGAATAAGTATATTGGAGTAACACTGGCCATAAATGTATATGTAAATTTAGTAATTCTGTTTACGTTTCTTGTTTCAGATCTACCTTTTAAAGTGATCATTATTTCAGTAATCGTGGCCTTTGTGGTTCTCATGGTTCTTTTCCTGGTGATCCTCATTTTCTTGTGGCGAAAAGTAAGAATCTGCTTTTAGCCCTTCTGAGTCTCAGACTATTAAATTCTCAGCTTTTGAATAATTATGCTGAATTTCAGAGAACAATTGGCTGAAAAAACTTCTGAAGCCATGGGAATAAAAGCTCTAAGAACCATAGCCGATTTGCTTAACTTCAATTATTATGAGCTGTGAGTCTACTATGCTAAGGTTCTGAGCATAATCTGAAATACAATCAGAGATTACAGGATTTACAAAATTCCCCATAATGTAGAACAAATATCAGGGCTGTAGGAGATACTATTAATGTTCTGGGTTTGTTTGTTTTTTTGAAATTATATTCTCAATTTTCTTAGCGACAGTGTGTCAGCTTTTTAAATGTGTAACTATTATCAAAATGAGAATGTTAAAAAAAAGAACGAACATTTTTCAAGTTTGTAGAAGAATTTTTATGTTTATAGCATGGAAGCTAACAGAGCTAATGGAGCTGTTTTTAAATGGCTGTTTTGGGGGTCCATTGAATGGGTGGGAAGAGTACCGGCTCCTATCCTTCTTCAAAGGTTTGTTGATTTCTGTGCAGAGACTTCTGCTGATGTTCTAATGTACCACTTGAGCTACTTTAAGCCTCTTAAGGAAAGAAGGCAACACCCTTCCTTGAAGAAAGGCCTTTATATGTAGGGACATAGCACAAATTGCTCAAGGAGGAGGTCTCCAGAGTGCGCCTCCTCTTGCAGTGGGCTGCACGTTATGTAGCCCTGCCATCTTCTCTTTTGTTTCCTTCTACCAGAAGCCTCGATATGAAATTCGCTGGAAGGTGATTGAGTCAATCAGCTCTGATGGGCATGAATATATCTACGTGGACCCTATGCAACTGCCTTATGATTCCAGCTGGGAGGTTCCAAGGGACAGGCTGGTTTTAGGTGAGAAGAGGAGGAACAGGATAAGAGAGAAGTTTAATACATAGAAGCCATAGGGCTGAAGTTGAAACTGTGGAGCATGTCTTATGTATAACATACTGCCCTATGTATAACACAGGCAGAATTAAATTATTGTCTCTCCTTGGAATTGATTCCGATGGTTCCAATGTTAGTAATTTGGTCTTATATTGTCTAGGGGATGGCTCCCCCTATATTACTTCTCAGGTTTCTAAATTTCTTTTAAGAGCTGTAACTATTAGAGGAGAACGTTGTAACTCCCTTTAGCCAAGGCTTCTGGTGCTTAATTGTTTGTGATTATATTTTTCTTGTGTTTTTTTGTTGCACTTGCATCTTGGTCTGTGACCGCAATAAAAATTATTATTATATGATACATAGAAGCCAGATGCCACTAAATACCACCGTTGCCCAATGTATGACAACAGATAGCATTCTTGCAATGAAAATTAGTTTTTTAAATGAAATTCTGTGGGGAACAGAAAGCCTTTGTCCATAATGAAACCACTTCACTCATTCTTCTCCATGACAGTTCGGAGGAGGAGAGTTCATCTGTATAAGATTAGGGAAGGTTGCATTCAGAATTCCAGGACTGAGTCTTGTTTTTCACTAGATGGCTCTTAGATGGTGAAGCCTCATTCTTTGATCTGCATCATACTTTTCAGAGACTTTTAAAGGATGCTGAAAAATAAGTGATAGGCATAACTATATTCAGAATGTAATATAATACGCAGTACTTAATATTATGGGGAAAGCCAGTAATTTACATTTGCGAATCTATGTGCTGAAGTGCTTCATAAAGATGAAAGAACTGGGCTGGGAATAAGATGAAGGCCGAGTCAGGAAGAAAAAAAAGAGGTTGCCAAGGAGACATCAGCCATTTTAATGCCAGAAGGGAAAGGCCCTTGCATTGGGGGCTTAGAAAAATAATCAGCAGCTTGTATAAACAATATACATTGTGGTTCTCTGGATACAATGTAGTTGTTAAATTGTATTTGGTGAATATTATCACAGTGGCCTTGACAGTTAAGACTATAGTAATGAAGGAGGAATATTGGTATTGTTGTTTGTTTAAATTCTGTGAAGTTATCTAGAGAGTAAACTAGGGATGTGACCTAGAAATTTAATACATCAACAAACAAATCATCTGAGAATGTGAAGCTCGAAATTTGTAATTGCTCTGCCCCTACTGGTCACATTTAGCATGGTGTGCTAATTGGGATCACACTCTTAACAGGTCAGGGAGAGGCCAGCAATGGTCCACCCTTAAGTCATTCCCTGTGGCATAGCTCTTTCTGCCCAAACTTTCATATTAAGAACAGTCCATACAACAATTCTGTCAAGCTGCCCCCCCCTCGCCATAGCTGTTTGTAGTTAGAGAAGAGGATGTATTTTATATTTTATTTTAACTTAATCAGAATTTTTGACTGTTGCAATCTTATGCTTCTCAGCTGTTTTATAGGAAGCAAAAATACATAGCTATTTGATCTTCTGTTTGCTGCAGGGCGTACATTGGGCTCTGGAGCCTTTGGGCGTGTGGTGGAAGCAATTGCTCACAGCCTCAGCCATTCCCAGTCCACCATGAGAGTTGCTGTGAAAATGCTCAAGTGTGAGTTTGGATTGTTTCTTCATCCTCCCAGCCCATGGAAATACAAATAATCATGCTGTCTTCCATGCCTGCCTTCCGCCTTTACGTTAACAATATATTGCCATATTCATTGCTTATCTATCTTCCTGTTCAATTATCCTTGGTACCAATCACGTAGCATGCATAACGGTGTCCATAATGTATAATGTTATCTATATAGTAGCGTACATGATTAATCTGGCTGAGTGTCCAACAAGATTGTCCCAGTCTTCCTACATGTATAAGCCCTTAAAAGAAATATCTGTATTTCATTACTGTATTCATCCACCCTACAGCCACAGCCCGAAGCAGTGAAAAGCAGGCTCTGATGTCAGAACTGAAGATCATGAGCCACCTTGGGCCTCACCTGAACATTGTGAACTTGCTTGGTGCTTGCACCAAAGGAGGTACTGTTTTCATTTTAATGTCTTCAACCCGGATGTCTGCCTCTACCTTTGCCATTTTCTTCCACTTACAGCAATTGCAGTCTTTTGATTTAGCACGGTGTTTGACAAATAGATGGAGATGTTCATGTTTTCACTAGTTAATAATCTATTCCTATTTTCTGAAAAGGATATAACCTGCCCTTTATCACCCTCCCAATTTCCATCCTATGCAAATTAGAACACTACCATTTACCTCTTTCTAAACTACATATTTCAATTTCTTCATTAGAATGTAAGTGCAACTCCTACTGATTTAAATGGAGAGATGTAGTTAGAATTTTGTACTAATAATTTGTGTTGCCTTTCCAAAACTTTATTTTTAACATCCCAGTTTAACACACAGCCCTGGATTTCCCAGTTGATCTGCCATCCAATTACTAATCACAGTTAATTGTGTTTAGCTTTTCAAAATCAGCCAAGGCCAGTTGTATGCTACCACTTAGTGAGTGCCATTTGAATGAGGCCACCTTTGACGTATAATGAAAGCCCTGTTAGTTTTACCATTATACACATAACTTTATTTGCTATTTTTAGCCTTCAATACTATAGAGACTGTCCTGATCACAAACAAATTCAAATGTTAATGGCACTTAGTTCTGAAAGTACTCTTTTCTAAATGCATTGCATCAAAATTGCTAACTGTCTTTCATTTATGCTTTTAAAATTATATAAATAGCCAAGTTTGTAAATAACATGTTAATCATCTGATATAGCTACACTGGAATATATTTATTTTTATCAAATAAATCTGTTCCTGCTTCCTGCTGAAATGTATAAAATCACATTGCAGATTTTAAAAAGTATAACTTGCATGTCCAGCCTACTTTCTTGGTTTGGAACAGGGCCGAGTGCTAGTGGAGGTATGCTATGCTATGTAATTTGTGCAGGTATTTGCGACTTTGAAAGAAAAAAGAAATATTACTTAATCCAAATAATGAAAGCAGTGAGGGAGTCAGTGCAAGAAACAGGGTACAAGGAGCTGGTTCACATGCTCATCCAGTTGAAGGCTCTTGTTTTGTA
>NW_015388272.1:163167-165544 GCF_001527695.2 Protobothrops mucrosquamatus
TACTTTCTTGGTTTGGAACAGGGCCGAGTGCTAGTGGAGGTATGCTATGCTATGTAATTTGTGCAGGTATTTGCGACTTTGAAAGAAAAAAGAAATATTACTTAATCCAAATAATGAAAGCAGTGAGGGAGTCAGTGCAAGAAACAGGGTACAAGGAGCTGGTTCACATGCTCATCCAGTTGAAGGCTCTTGTTTTGTAGAGGAATAGTCAGCAGATGGCAGATGTGTGATATAAATGTTCCAAGAGACAGCAGTACAAATCTCTGTGTGCACTCAATATGTGCTTGATTATTTGTTTACAATCAATATTTTATTGAAATCAGATTGCAATTACAGTCAATACTGATTTGATTATATAGATCAAAACAGCAGAGGGTAATTTGCCCATCAGATATCCTCAAAATATATCAATCCATTGTATTATTCCAATACTTGGCAATAATAATGATGTTCCAAATGACCATTGACATAGCATTATTGGTTTTTAATCAAGAAAATTGGGTATACATCTGGGAAATATGAGGGTATGTTTACAAGCTTCTACAAAAGCATGCAGTAGAAAGACTAATCTCTTTCTCAGACACAGACATACAGAAAAAGAGTGGGAAGTCTATTTTCCACATATAAGTAATACTATTTTACCTGGACTATATCACTACATGCATGAGATTCCCCCAAATACTTGTTTTTCTAAGTAAAATGTTCCATTGCACAAAAATCTAGTATTCAAAGAAGAAATATTCTAGATTAGCTTTTGTTTTGAAATGATAGTCTTGAAGTTTAGTGGAGTGCTCAGTTATGTCCACACCCCAAATAAATGTTTGTAAAGAGTTGCAACTTCAGCAAGTCCATCATTAGCTTATGAACAAAAGGTATTATTTGACATTTTCTCTATACAAATGGCCTTTTCTGTATAGGTCCCATCTACATCGTAACTGAATACTGTCGCTATGGAGACCTGGTGGACTATCTACATAGGAACAAGCACACCTTCCTGCAGTGCTATAGTGAGAAGGCCAAGCAAGGAGCAGAATTGTATGGGAATGGCATGCGTGTGGACCGGCTGCAGAGGTGCCTGTCAATTTGATTACAGTATCTATATAGTCATACCTAACTTATATAACAAACTACAAAACCTACTAATACAGAAACACATGCAAAAATCCATTAAAAAAAACCAGAATAGATTTATTCTTTGAATTGTCACAGCACTTAGGATTAGGAGTTTTGTGTTCTTCCCAAACCCTGCCCCTTTTCTAGTTTTAATTTTCCTGATATCCTGAAAAAGATCTTTGGGGATGACTTCCTCTTTATAAAAAGAATACAATTAAAGTGAATTCAACTCAGATTGGACTTATTCTCCAGCACTGGAGATGGATAATCCACTAATGGGTTAACTTAATCCTCCTGCCCAATCAGATCAAGTCAGCCAAACTTGCCATGCCTGTCCTGGGTCTGTTTCTTCCCAGTTTTCGACTTGATCTGGCCCAGGGCAGACGTTGCAGTTGGCTCACAGACAGGTAGATACTTATTAGTGGATTATCCATTAACTGATTCTAATGCAAGTCCCCTGAGCAGCGTTGGGCTCAATGCTGCTCCAGAGGACAATTTATTGCAGATCCCCATTGGGATCAAATCTTCAAACGGAGGATTCCATTTTTCTCCTAATCTTCCTTCTCCCTTACCTCCTCTCTTAAAAAGGAGGAACCCTATTTCTTTCTTATCTCGGGGAAGGGGATTTCTTCCTCTCCCTCCCTCCCCCCTCCTCCATTCACCTCCTTTCTCGGCGCGGGGCTTGCGGCGGCAACTCCATGGACTATCAACAGCCGGGTCATTCCCAACAGCCTCCTAAAGTTCGGAGCTGTGACGGCAGCTCTGAAAGCCCCAATAGACGTCCGGAGGCCGCAGGGGCCTCAGAATCGTCTCGAAGCAGGACGACCCGGTTCCCGCCAACTCTCCTGGCGTCGGAGCTTGCGGCCGCAGCTCCGACGTCATTATCAAGAGCCCGGTAGATCGCGAAGGCCGCAGGGGCCTCAGATAGTTTCGTCGCGATCCGGGCGCTCCGGTGGCGAATGCAGCACTGAGGGGCAGCTGGAAGATCGGACCGGGGTGAGTTTTTGCAGGTTGAGGAACCGGGAAGGGGCGAGCAGCCGGAGGAGGTGGTCAGCGGATCGCGGTCGCCATTTTGTGACCGCGTGGCCGCAATGACAAAGGGGGAAGGAGGGGGGGAAAAGAAAAAAGTTCAAGAGGCTTCCGAGGCTCACGGCAGCCCTCAGGAGCAGCGTTCTTCTCTTCCAGCCCCATGAGATCTTATCGAGGGTGAGACAAAATAAAATAAAAATAGAATTTTAAATAAAAACTTAAAATTTAAAACTTT
>NW_015388272.1:167059-172073 GCF_001527695.2 Protobothrops mucrosquamatus
GGGCCCGGAGGCCACCTTTACGCCCACGGCCACGGGGCTCAGAGGGGAGGAGATCACCCTTTCTTCCTTGGACAATAGGATACAGACCATAGTGAACAAGGCACTGGAACGGGCCCTTGCGATCAGACTCCCATCAGTGCCCAGAGAGGAATCAGTACTTTCATTCCACTCTCACACCCAGTTCACCAGAGTTCTCAGGACCCTCCGTCTCCTTCACATTCTTCCTTCAGCGGGGTCTCACTGACCCCGGATCAGGATCAGGCTCTTGACGCCCCTTGGTCAGAGGAGGAGGAACCGGAACCGTATCCGCCCCCATTCGGAGGGCTCTTTAATCCATCTCTTTTTCTTCCCCTCCTTCGCAAGGCTAGCTCGGTTCCACATGGCGTACCTAACCAGCCCGCTCCAGAGGCTTCCACAACGGATCCAGAGACAGACCCTGCCTTTGTGGAACCGGTGGTTATTCAACACCACGTGCCATGCCCAACTTTGTTCCCCAATGCAGTTAAGAAACAGTGGGCTTCCCCAGGTACCTTCCCCCTCCCGGGAGGGAATGATAGAAAGCTATTTAGCGTGGCTTCAGAGTTAGAGGAGGCATTGCAGGTTCCCACGGTGGATGAACCCTTGTCTCACTTGTTCTCCCCTTCCACTATTTCAGGGGATATGGCAGAGGCACTAAAATCTGAAGAGCGCAGATCGGAAATGGCCTTTAGAAGGTCGCACCAGGCGGCAGCGTGGTCTATCAGGGCTTCCACCTCAGCCTCTTTCTTCACGAGATCCGCCCTAATCTGGCTCCGCCAGTTGCAAGCTAAGATCCCCCCTGAGGAGGTTCGCACACACCAGGACCTGAGTAAGTTAGTAGCCGTGACGGAATATGCTTCCGACGCATCCCTACACGCTACTCGGTTTTCCTCTAGATCTTTGGCGTCCAACGTGACCGCCCGCCGCATGTTTTGTTTAAAACACTGGCAGGCAGACACCAAGACCAAGTGGCACTTGGCAGCAGCCCCATATCAGGGTAGTAAGTTGTTTGGTGATGCCTTAGTCCCTTTTCTATCAGAGAACAAGGATAAGAAGAAGATTCTGGCCCATATGACAAAACGATCCGACAGACGTCCTACTCCTTACAATCATAGGCAGTCCTTTCGCACGGCCACCACGCCTCAAAACACATAGCCAGTCCGGTCTTTCACTCCGAGGCAGGACCGCCCGGCTGACAGGCCGGGCCAGCAGCCCAGACAGCAATTCCAGTCCAAACGGCCCTTTTGGAGCGGGGGCCGTCCCTTCCATAAGAAGTGACCCCCCCACCAGATCCTCCCATAGGGGGAAGGTTGTCCCTCTTTTTTACTCAATGGGAGGTCACCATCACAGACGTCTGGGTTCTGGACACCATCAAACATGGCCTGTCGCTGGAATTCATTCCCAGTCCTCCAAAATGATTCATTGCTTGCCCACATCAAAAAAGTCCCTGAGGCGAGGTCTCATGCAGGAGGCCATCCGGCACTTACTAGACATCAAAGCCATAGAACAGGTGCCTGCGGCCCAACAGGGACACGGATTCTACTCCATCCTCTTCGTAGTCCCAAAAACTTCAGGAGGATGGAGGGCAATCTTAGACCTAAAACGCCTGAACCTTTATTTGGCATACAGAAGGTTCAAAATGCAGACACTTCAGTCCATCCTGGGCAGCATCCGAAAGGGGGACTACCTCACGTCAGTGGACCTCACAGAGGCTTACCTTCACATCCCCATCACCCCCGGCCATCGCCAGTTTCTCAGGTTCTGTTACATGGGACATCATTACCAGTACAGGGCACTTCCATTCGGCCTCTCGTCGGCCCCAAGGGTTTTTTCCAAGGTCCTGGCAGTTCTTGTGGCACATCTAAGATTGATGCCGGTTCGGGTGCAATGCTACCTGGATGACATATTAATACAATCGTCCTCACCACAGGGGGCTCTGTCAGACTCGAGTCTGGTGATCAGAGTCCTGCAAAGTCATGGGTTTTCAGTCAACTTCAAGAAAATCCAGACAGTCCCATCAACCAGGTTGCTCCATTTAGGGGCCATCATAGACATGGTAGAGTGTCGGGTCTATCTGTCCCAGGAACGCAGGGACAGTATACGGGACCTGGTTCTCAGGGTTTGCAGAGAAAAGACACTGTCTCCTTCTGGGCTTTCCCAGCTCCTGGGAAAGATGATTTCGTGCATCTCGATCGTCCCATGGGCAAGGCTACACTCGCGGGACCTCCAGTGGCTCCTGCTCCCCTATCAGAAACAGGGAACAAGCACGTCCACTCGAGAGGTAAGGATCCCACCCCCCATCTTACGCTCCCTCAGATGGTGGCTCTCCGCAGCCATGTCCAGGGGGTCCATATTCAAGGAACCAGGTCGGCTCACGATAACAATGGACGCCAGCCTGTTTGGTTGGGGAGCACACTTACAGTCTCAATGGGCACAGGGACGGTGGTCTCGGTCGGAACTGAGACACAGTATCAACTGGCTAGAGCTCAGGGCCATACATCTAGCCCTTCGCCACTTCCGCCACGACATTGCGAAACAACATGTGCTGGTCCTTACGGACAACGTGGTGGCAAAGGCCCACGTGAACCGACAGGGGGGTACTTGGTCTCATGCACTCCTGTCCGAAGCCCAGCAGCTGTGCTCCTGGGCAGAGGCCAATCTCGCCTCACTCAGAGCGGACCACATCTCGGGGGAGGCAAACAAGAGGGCAGACTTCCTGAGCAGGTCAACGGTGGACCACTCAGAGTGGCGTGTACACCCAAGACTATTCAGGGAGATCACCCACAGATTTGGGCCTCCCATTGTAGATCTGTTTGCATCCAGGACAAACGCTCAACTCCCATGGTTCCTTTCCCGATATCCAGTCCAGGGGGCAGAGGGAGTAGATGCCCTTCGGACGCCATGGCCGGACGGCCTACTCTATGCCTTTCCCCCTCTTCCCCTCCTCCCTGCAGTTATCCGCAAGCTCCTGCAGGAGAGGGCAGAGGTACTCCTGGTAGCCCCCTTCTGGCCACGGAGACCCTGGTTCACCGATCTCGTCGGTCTTTCCCAGTCACGACCTTGGAAAATTCCCCCAGACAGAATATCCCTGAGCCAGGGGGGCTTGACCCACCCGGAACCTCAATGGCTTCAGTTAGCCGTTTGGCACTTGAACGCTGGATCCTAACCCAGGGGTCCTGTTCATCAGGGGTCATTGACGTGATTCAGGCATCATGTAGACCAGCTACTAACCGTATCTATGACGCCATGTGGCAGAATTTTTGCCAGTGGTGTTCCATTCATCAACTTCCCTTACCAGGACGGACCGTCCCGCATATCCTAGACTATCTATTAGAGGGACTGAACAAGGGATTGGCACCTAATACCTTGCGTAGACAGGTAGCGGCGCTTTCTACCGTGCTCTCTTGCGATATGTTTAACTCTCTGGGGCAGCACCCCTTGATCCGTTCCTTTCTCAAGGGGGCAACCAATACAAGGCCCCCCGTGGTTCACAGGTACCCCTCGTGGGAATTACCTAGGGTCCTTCAGGCCCTTACCAGGGCTCCCTTCGAGCCCCTCAGCTCGTGCGACTTGAGGTCTTTATCCCTTAAGGTCGCCTTCTTGGCGGCCATTACTTTGGCCCGGTGGATCTCTGAGATGGCGGCCCTCTCAGTCAGGGAGGATCTGTGTGTCTTTCACCAGGATCGGGTCACCCTTCGCTTGGACCCCACCTTTGTTCCCAAGGTTAATTCTATCTTTCATAGGGCCCAGGAAATCATTCTCCCTGACTTCTGCCCTAATCCGTCCCACGCCTTGGAACGTCAATGGCATTCTCTGGATGTCTGCCGGGCCCTGCGTTACTACATTAAAAGGACAGCCACCTTCCGCAACTCTGAGGCGCTTTTTGTCTCCTTCCATCCTTCATCCAAGGGCTGGAAGGTCTCGGCTTCCATGATCGGCCGTCGGATAAGAGCTTGCATTGCGGGGGCATACCAGGCCAACTCCTGGCCGGCACCACGATGGGTCACAGCCCACTCTACGTGCAGCGCGGCCACCTCAGTGGCTTGGGCCACGCAGGCCCCCATCGAGGAGGTATGTAGGGCGGCCACGTGGTCTTCCCCATCCCCATTTATCTGGCACTATAAACTGGACAGCTACGCTTCCGCCGAGGCATCCTTTGGCAGGAGGGTTCTCCAAACAAATGGTGCCTCGCGACACTCTTCCAAACTTGCACGATTCCCCCCCGTAGGGACAGTGGGCTTTGGTATGTCCCATTAGTGGATTATCCATCTCCAGTGCTGGAGAAGGGGCATTGTCTTACCTGAACGCCATTTCTCAGCACGGAGATGGATAATCCACATCCACCCAAATAGGTCCTTAGGCCTAGGGTCTAGTTCTGTGAGCCAATACGTCATGCTGTCAGTCAAAGCTGCATCCTCGTCGAAAACTGGGAAGAAACAGACCCAGGACAGGCGTGGCAAGTTTGGCTGACTTGATCTGATTGGGCAGGAGGATTAAGTTAACCCATTAGTGGATTATCCATCTCCGTGCTGAGAAATGGCGTTCAGGTAAGACAACGCCCCTTCACTATTTTGGTTTTTTTAAAATATTACATCAGATTTCTGTCATATTGGGCTCTAAAGGGAAGTGGGGGATATCCTGGCAGTTTTGCTGCATGGTTCTGCCAAAGCCTTAGTAACATCCTGGTACCTAAGGGCGCCCAAGGTCTTGGACAGGATTGTGCCTCTGCAGCTCTTTTGACCTATCACTCCCAACTCTCCCCATGGTTCATGGAGGAGTTGTGGGTTCTGAAAAGGGTTAAGAGATGCTAAGAGTGCTGCTGGAGGAAAACAAAGGATTACTCCCACCAGACATGACTTAGAGCTGCTATTAAGGTCTACCTTGTAGCAGTAAGACTGGCGAAACAACTTTTACCTCTCTGCCCTTATTGCATCCCCAGAATGTCACCTGTCAGCCCTGTACTGGATCAGCCAGTCCCTCCTGGGACAGAGATGCA
>NW_015388272.1:172995-175113 GCF_001527695.2 Protobothrops mucrosquamatus
TAAGATGGGTACCTAAAAATTTTACAATAAAATAAACAACTAACGGGTGATAGTTGTCTCATTTAAGATGAGTGTTGTTTCATCTGAAAATTACTTCTAAGTCGCAATCCACTTATACAGAAATTGTCTTCAAAATGAATCAGCAGGCTTCCAGTTATATTGACTTGCAGCTTATAAAAAGTAACAAAGAACTACCACGTCCATTTTTATTAGGCCCAGGATAGTGTAAGAAATATTTTGCAAAATTGTCCATATGCAGTGCAGGAAAGGAAACATGTATTTTATCTGTATGTGTGTATGTATGTATGTGTGTATGTGTGTGTGTGTATATTTATCCTTAATTATATTAAGAAGAGAGGGGAGAAGAGGGCAAAGAGCTAAAGCGGCCGGATGGCCAGCCACTGGGTGTCTGTACGCGCACTAGGAGAGCAATTGCGGGCAGGGAAACAGCTTGTGAACCCGCTGATATACTGATAGATGTGGGACGACTAAGAGCACTACGGCCAATCGAAGCGAATGGACCGGTGACTCACTCAAAGAGTAGGGTGCAGAAGCAGCCGTCCGTATAAGTAAACTTCTGGATCCTTTGCTTTCACTCTGACGACGTCGGCAGTTTGGCCGATGAAAGCTAAGTGGTTTTACGTTAAACAGCTTTTGTTTATGTTTTCATCCTGATGTTCGATTCCTCTTTTGTTTTTCTAACATGCATACACCCAGGATTCACATTTTTAATGTAATTAAGGATAATTATGCACGAGCAGTTTTGCTCCATGCTAGGAGATGGGAGAAACTTGCACAGCGCGTGTCTACCAACTATTGCAAATTGGCCTTTCTCCACGATTGCATTTGGGGAGATTTATCCCCCAAGTTGCTGTGAAAGAAACCTTTGATTGACTCCATGGAATGCCAGATGATCATTTGCCAGTTCCAGCATCGTACCATACGGGCCTTGATTAATGACCATCATAGGCGCATAGGAGCTCTGATGGCTGGAATCCAAGATTGCCGAGAACTCTGCCATGGTGTCAAGCCACACAGGGCTTGCCATTCACTGGTGGGGGTTGGGGGACCGCCCGCAACAGCCGAACGCCGCCGCAGCCGCCCAGCTCATTCTCGGCATCGCCCCAGCCTGCACAACGGAACGGCAAAGCTCCAGGTACGGCCCTCCCCCCTCCCTTCCATTCCCTGCGGTGCTGCCCGTCGTGCTCGGGACGGAACAACCCAGGCCGCCACAGCCGAGCGCAAGGGGAATGCCAGAAGCCCCACGTGAAGGGGGGAAGCCAGGCAACGTTGCGCCCTGCCGGGCGCTCACCGACAGAGCCGGAGGAGCTGAGGCAGCCGGGGAAGAGCAACCAACTGCCGGCAACCAGCCGGAACCGCTGGGGCCGGCCAGGGGAAGCCGCGGCGAGGCGGAGAACATCACGAACTCCAGGGGAGAGGCCGAACGGGCCACCCAACACCGGCAGACCAGCATGCGCCGCAGGAGAGCTCCGAGGGCCGAGCAAGAGCTGACACCAACCTGGGACTCCATGGGCCGAAGAACCTTCAAGGACGGAGGCTGGGTGATGCAGCAAGGCAGCAAAGAACTGAACTTGGAAATAGATAGGGCTTCATAGGCATATAGGGTTGCGTTGGAGGTCACTGTGTGCCCGCGATGTATTCAGCGGCTGACCTCCATGCCCTGCGAGAGTCCCCTCTCTCGCAGGTCTGGCCCACAGCATTAACGAGGGCCCACCTCTATGAGGGATTTTTTAATCATGAGAGGTGGTCAAAATGCAACCTAAGGGGATTTTTAATCAATTTAATTTGATTTTAGCACAGAAACTATTTATTTATTATTGTGATTTTTAGTATCGCCTGTTCACTGCCCTGAGTCCCGTAAGGGAGATAGGGCGGTATATAAATTTAATAAATAAAATAAAATAAATAAAAGGCTTGGCTGACTCCCGGGAGGGGCGGGTCCAAACTGCCGGGACATTTATAAGCACAGGGCGGATGGTGGCTTGCGGCTGGGGGTGGGGTAACAGGGCGTGGCACATCTATATACAGCACTGGGAGCAAACCACTCCCAGTGCTGACTTTGTTTTGGGCTGAAGTAAATTGCCTTTGATTGCACAA
>NW_015388272.1:175261-179503 GCF_001527695.2 Protobothrops mucrosquamatus
AAAATAAATAAAAGGCTTGGCTGACTCCCGGGAGGGGCGGGTCCAAACTGCCGGGACATTTATAAGCACAGGGCGGATGGTGGCTTGCGGCTGGGGGTGGGGTAACAGGGCGTGGCACATCTATATACAGCACTGGGAGCAAACCACTCCCAGTGCTGACTTTGTTTTGGGCTGAAGTAAATTGCCTTTGATTGCACAATGTTCCTGCGTTCTGACTCTTTTTTCGGACGCCATCGGATGGTGTGACAGTAAGTCAGCACTCCTTATTCCATTGCTCCTTGGCCTTTCCCTTGTTTCGAGGGGATGGCGGAGGGCAAACAAGAGGCTCCCCAGGGAATGGAACAGGAGGCTCCGGCTAGAGCCATGGATCCTGCACCCGTCACAGAGGCCCTAGAAATACAGCCAGCAGTCAGACCAAAGGTGACCAGGGCCGCGGTACCTTCGGGTGAGGCCCGGGAAACTACGGCCTCAGGGGGTGCGGGGGAGTGGTGGCAAAGTCCTGCGTTGGCCAACTTGGAGACGGCACAAGCACGCACCCCGGGTGCCAGGCCTCCCCTTATGGAGTGGAGAGAAAGGCGGGTCACGGGGGATGACGAGGCAGAGTGGAGCTATTCGACGGCACCAGGCCAGTATACAATGGACGTGTTCCGGGACCGGTTTGGCGAGGCCGGTTACCAGGGACCGTCATCGTGGCAACGGGTGGACGGGTCATTGGGACGGTCTGAGTCGACTCGCTTTCAGCTGAGCAGCCCGCGACTGCGACTGACACCAGCAGCAAGTGCTCCGGTGACAAGAGGCCCCGGAGTGTCGGCTCCGCAACTCCAGCCTGGCTGGCAACCACAACCCCAGCCCGGCTGGCAAGGTGGGTCAGGGCCTGGGGCTGCCTGGGATGCACCCCCAAGAGGAACACCAGGGGCCCAGGGCCCTGGTCTCGGAACTCATAGTTTGTCAATCCCTGCTGCTGTGGCTCCGGGCGTGGTCCAACCTGCAGCCCCATGGGGACCAGGAACTGTCTGGAGTCCACCCCCCATCCCCATCACATTTGACGGCAACCCCGAACAGTTGGCTATGTACATGAGCCATGCGATCAGTCACCTAGACCAATACGCCCACCTGTATCCATCCCAGTGGGCGATGGTGGTGGCGATCACCGCGGGGTTGCAAAGGGAAGCAGCGGTTTCGGCGGCCGATCTTTACAGTGACCACGCTCAGGAGCTGGGCAACGCGGGCCTGTTCCTTGAAGCCCTGCATGCCCGGTTCGAGGACACCGCACGTCTCCAGCGGGCAGAAGTGGAACTCCTGGCGCTGAAGCAGCGGGGCCAGGTTGCAGTAGACTATGTCAGGGACTTCCGGCGGCTGGCGGGACGGTTAAGCTCTTTGTGGCCAGACCGATTGTTGGTCCATCATTTTCAGGCCGGCCTAGACCACAAGCTAGGCCAAGCCTGTGTGTACCGAGGCGTGCCCAACCGGCTACGGGACTGGTGCAAGGTGACCATAGAATTGGATACCGGATTGAGGGAGTGCCAAAAATGGGGTGGGGCCAACGGCCGACCCCAACGGCCGTTGGGGAGGCAGAGAGAGGGCGGACAACAGACCGGCCCGCCAAAACTACCGGGCCCGTCTGGAGGGGCCTCCTTCCGCTGCTTCCGATGCAACCAGCCGGGCCATCGGGCAGCTGAGTGTCCAGCCCCCACTCCGCGAGGTCCTCCCGCAGCCAGACGAGCCACACTGACCCCAAAGAGGGGCCCCGAGAGGTCGAGAGCAGCAAAGCAGTCATCAACCCCGATGTCCCAACGAGCGGCCCCGGTGGAGGAGGACACGGCGGTGGCACGGTACCAAGGAGTCCCTGACGACAGCAAGGACGACGTGGCAAACGACCCGATGGTGAGTGAACCGGTGAGCCCCTTCGTGTTGCCTATCACCCTTACCAGCCCACGGACTGGGGTGCGGAGGGACTTATCGACACCGGGTGCACACGGTGCCTAATCAGCAGGACAGTTGCGAAGGAAGGCGGCATCCGACTGCAATGGCTGTCCCGCCCTGTTCGGTTCGAGCAGGTGGACGGGTCCTTGTTGAGGGGGCCCCGGCCACTCATGTCACCGAACCGGTCCGCCTGGAACTGGGGGGTCATTGGGAGGTCCTTCGTTTCATTGTTGCTCCGGCTATGATGGAGGCAGTGATCCTGGGCCTCGCATGGTTGGATAAGTGGGGTCCAACCATTTGGTGGGAGGGGGGTTTCCGAAAACTCCAGCTTGGGGTTGGGCCCCAACCACTGAAACAGGGCTCCAGGGAGCGGGTCCCAGGGCGGGTGGCAGCAGTCCAACAACCAGGGTGTGCGGCCACCGCCCAGTCACTGGGGGGAAGGAGAGCTCCTTCCCGGCTGTATACAACGACCTGGCAGCCGTGTTTAGCGAATGGGAGTGCAACCAACTACCGCCCCATCGGACAACCGACTGTGGGATTGAGCTCATACCAGGGGCCAAACTGCCGAAGCCCCGGATGTACGCAATGGCGCCCAAGGAAATCGAGGAGTTGCGGCAGTATATCGACCACAATCTGGCCCAGGGTTTTATCCAGCCAGCCCGTTCCCGGATCGCTGCCCCGGTCCTGTTCAAGGAAAAGAAAGACGGGTCCCTCCATCTGTGTGTTGATTTCCAGGGCCTCAATGCAGTCTGTGTTGAACATCTGTACCCCCTCCCCCTGATGAAAGACTTACTGGCTCAATTGGGTAAGGGGCAAGTATTCACCAAGCTGGACCTTCAGGAGGCGTACTACAGGGTGCGGATACGGAGTGGAGACGAGTGGAAGACGGCATTCAATTGTCCACTCGGCAGTTTCCAGTTCCGCGTGATGCCGTTTGGCCTGCAAGGGGCCCCCATGGTCTTCATGCAACTGATTAATCAGGTGTTGCATGAGCACCTGTACCGCGGGGTGCTGGTTTACCTTGATGACCAGCACCCCGCGGCCAGACGACGTGGGGCCTAGCGGCCAGGAAGATCGGCAGCTGGACGCGGCGGCGGCCTGATGCGGCGATGGCCAACGGCTTGACGCGATGGCAGCTCGGCGGCCTTGGGAAAAGCTACGACCCGAGGCTATGGCGGCCTAGCGGCCTGGCGCGGCTGCCTGGCGGCCCGATGCAGGGGCGGCCCTGCAGCCTGTTGAAGATCTGGCGGCCCGACGAGAGTCGGGGGCCCAGCGGCGTGGCAGCCTGGCGGCCTGGCGGCCTGGGGACCGGGGTGGCCCGACGGCCTGGAGGGAGAAGTGACCACAAACGTGGCATACAGTGGCCCGGAGGTTGTGCCGGCCCAGCAGCGTGGTATACAGCGGCCCGGAGGGTGCGCCGGCACAGTGGCACAGCGGCTCGGGCGGAAGAATGGCCCGGGCGGAGGACAGGGCCCAAGGGAGGCATTGGCCGGAGGGATATGCCTGATGGTGAGTGCCTGGGGGCCCTGGGGACCTGTGTGACTGGGCTCGGCAGGCCTGGAGGCCTACGCTGCTGGCTGGCCGACTTTGCCTGCAACTCTCCCCCCCTTTTTCTTATGGGGGGTATAAAGATCTACGAACTACGCCACCTTCTTCCAATTCATCTAACCCCTTGACCACCACCACGAGGACTTTCCCCCTTCCCAACTCTGCTGTTGGACCTCCTGTTACGACTCGGGACTGTATTCCAGGAGGGAACTGCTGGCCCTGCGCGACTCCCCCATCACGCAGGCATGGCCCAACACGATTCCGAGGGCCGGCCTTAATGAAGGGGTTTGGAACCCCGAGAGGTGGCATTCAGCCGCAGCAGGGAGGGATCTAAGAAGGAGGAAATTATATGCCTTCTTAGAGGGGTGTTTTTTTAAATTTTTAGGGGGTTCGGGGTTGGCCCGAGGGGAACCAGGGGAGTCCTCTCGGAGGCCAAGGCCGGTCCTGTCTGGGGGGCGCGGAGTGGTAAGGGAGGAGACTGGGGGGCTGGCGGAGGGTGGTGCGATAGGTACAGTCAATGGGAGGGGCAGGTATGGCGGGAGCAGAGGACCATATCGGGTTTGGGGAGCACACACACGCTACTTACAAGCTTGTGGGTGCTCCGATCCTCAGAGCTCTGCTCGACCTCCAGGGACCTTAGATCCTCCGGCCCGGGTCCACCGGCTGATGTTATGCAACGCCAGGTCTGTGGTAAATAAGCCCCCCCTCATTCAAGAACTTATTCACGAGGGGGGAGCGGACCTGGCGGGTATCACCGAGACCTGGTTGGGC
>NW_015388272.1:181363-185986 GCF_001527695.2 Protobothrops mucrosquamatus
GCTCCCACAGAGTGGGTCTCCTCAGGGTGCCGTCAGCCAGACAGTGCCGGCTGGCGGCCCCAAGGGGGAGGGCCTTCTCTGTGGGAGCTCCCACCCTCTGGAACGAACTGCCCCCAGAGATCAGGGTGATCCCTGATCTCCCTTCCTTCCGCCGCGCCCTGAAGACATGGTTGTTCCAGCTTGCGGGACTGGCCTAAAGGGATTTTAAAGGGGTTTTAACCACTTTTAATTAGATTAGATTTAAATATTTCTTTTTAATTAATTTTAAAAGTGTATTGTATTTTTTGTATTTTATCTAATTGTTAGCCGCCCTGAGTCCGCAAGGAGAAGGGCGGGATATAAATGTAATTAAATAAATAAATAAATAAATAAATGACATTCTGATCTACACCGACACCCTGGAAGAACATGTCCGTCTCGTACGACAGGTTTTGCGGAAGCTCCTCAACGCGAACCTGTACATGAAGATATCGAAATGTGAGTTTCACCAGTCCAGATTGGACTACTTGGGGTACCGCATATCAGGGACGGAGTGGAAATGGACCCACACAAAGTACAGGCGGTGTTGGAGTGGCAAGCCCCCAGGACGCGTCGCCAGTTACAAAGCTTCCTGGGGTTTGCCAACTTCTACCGGCAGTTTATCCCGTCCTTTGCTGCTGTCGCCCATCCATTGACGGAACTGTTACAGACAAAGCATTTGGCCGGCAAGCCAAAACCGGGTCAGCCGTTGGCGTGGACTCTGACATGCCAAAAGGTGTACGAGGATCTTAAGGCCCTATTTGCCAAGGAACCAGTGCTGCTCCACCCTCAGCCCGATGCCCTTTTCGTAGTGCAAGCAGACGCCAGTGACGTGGCCGTCGGCACAGTACTCCTCCAACAAAACGAACAGGGGGTCCTGCAACCATGCGCCTACACGTCCCACAAGTTTACAACAACAGAAAGGGGGTGGGCTATTTGGGAGAAGGAGGCATTTGCTGTCCGGTGGGCACTGGCAATGTGGAGGCACCTTTTGGAGGGGGCGGCCTTACCATTTGAGGTATGGACTGACCATAAGAACCTCGAGGCATTACAAACACCCCGATGCCTGTCGCCCAAACACATCAGATGGGCACAATATTTCACTCAGTTCCGGTTCACCCTCAAATATGTGCCAGGGGGAAAGAACTTCCTAGCGGATGCATTGTCACACATGCCAAAGGGTAGCACGAGTGGCCCCATGTACGGTGGTGGAGGGTGTTTTGCCGGACCTGCGGGTGGCCATGCTGAATGACGTCTGGCTGCGGGACCATCCGGGCCTCTTAACACTGAGAGAGGGGGTGGCCTGGAGGGGGGACAAGCTGTACGTTCCCGAGGCCCTGCGGAGTACCATCCTCCGGCGATGTCATGACGCCAAGCAGGCCGGACACTTCGGCTTCCTCAAGACGTTACATCTGGTGCGGCGTCAATTCTGGTGGCCCCGGTTAAAACCAGATGTGGAGACATACGTGAAGGGCCATGGACTTCGTTGTTGACCTGCCGGACAGCCATGGTCACACCGTGATCTGGACAGTCATCGACCTGTTTTCAAAGCAGGCACACTTCATTCCCTGCAAGGGTCTGCCCTCAGCCCAGCGGATCACGCAGCTTTTCATCCAACATGTTTATCGTCTGCACGGAGTGCCCCGGCGTGTTATCTCAGATCGGGGGGTGCAGTTCACCGCACGCTTTTGGCGGGACTTCCTCCAGCTCCTTGGAACGTCTCAGGGCCTCAGCTCTGCGTACCACCCCAGCACCAATGGGGCAGCGGAACGCGCAAACGCCATGGTGGAACGCTACCTCCGAAGCTACGTGACATACCAGCAGACCGATTGGGTGGACCTCCTGCCATTTGCGGAAGTGGCGTATAATAAAACTGTGCATGGCAGTACAGGGTTCACTCCATTCCGGGTGGTGCATGGGGTGCAGTTCGTTCCCATCCCTGAGTGGCCTCAGGGAATGGTCACGCCACACACCCCACAGACATGGGTGGCACGGGTGGCAGACTTATGGGGGAAGGTTAAGGAGACCTTACGGAAGGCCGAAGCAGCCATAAAGGCGCAGGCCGATAAGAAGAGGGCGGAGCACAGACCCTTCCGGGTGGGGGACTGGGTATACCTAGCCACGAAATACCTCAAGCTGCGGGTGCCCTGCAAAAAACTGGGTCCCAAGTACATAGGACCATTCCAAATAGTCCAAGTGATCAACCCGGTGACCGTCCGCCTGAGGCTGCCCCCCCTTCTGGGCAAGATACATCCCGTGTTCCATGGGAGCCTTTGAAGTTAGTCACCGGGCCCCCGCCTGCAGCAGCCGCGCCGGGACTGGTCACCGGGTCACAGTACGAAGTGCAGGAGGTGCTCGATTCCCGGATTCGCCGAGGACGGGTGCAATACCTCATCTGGTGGAAGGGATACCCCCTCACCGAGGCATCGTGGGTCAGGGAGCAGGATGTCCATGCCCCTCGGCTGGTACGGGCATTCCATCATAGACACCCGGAAAAGCCAGGGGCAGTAGCACGTGGTGCCATGTGTTTACCCGAATCCTTTTTTCTTCCAGGAGGAGCCATGGTAGAGGGGGCCGCATGTCAAGCCTCACAGGGCTTGCCATTCACTGGTGGGGGTTGGGGGACCGCCCGCAACAGCCGAACGCCACTGCAGCTGCCCAGCTCATTCTCGGCATCGCCCCGGCCTGCGCAACGGAACGGCGAAGCTCCAGGTACGGCCCTCCCCCCCTCCCTTCCATTCCCTGCGGTGCTGCCCGTCGTGCTCGGGACGGAACAACCCAGGCCGCCGCAGCCGAGCGCAAGGGGAACGCCAGAAGCCCCGCACGAAGGGGGAAAGCCAGGTGACGCTGCACCCTGCCGGGCGCTCACCGACAGAGCCGGAGGAGCCGAGACAGCCGGGGAAGAGCAACCAACTGCCGGCAACCAGCCGGAACCTCTGGGGCCGGCCAGGGGAAGCTGCAGCGAGGCGGAGAACATCGCGAACTCCAGGGGAGAGGCTGAACAGGCCACCCAACACCGGCAGACCAGCATGCGCTGCGGGAGAGCTCCGAGGGCCGAGCAAGAGCTGACACCAACCTGGGACTCCATGGGCCAAAGAACCTTCAAGGACGGAGGCTGGGTGACGCAGCAAGGCTTGGCTGACTCCGGGAGGGGCGGGTCCAAACTGCCGGGACATTTATAAACACAGGGCGGATGGTGGCTTGTGGCTGGGGGCGGGGTAACGGGGCGTGGCACATCTATATACAGCACTGGGAGCAAACCACTCCCAGTGCTGACTTTGTTTTGGGCTGAAGTAAATTGCCTTTGCACAATGTTCCTGCATTCTGACTCTTTTTTCGGACGCCATTGGATGGTGTGACACATGGCACACTAACATGTCAACACTACCAGGCCCTCAATCAGCAGATTCACCAAGCCACCGTGAGGGCAAGCGAACAAAAATCCGAGTTGCTCCAATGTAAAATGGATGTCCTACGTGCGTCGGACAACCATGGATATACCAACAAGCTATTCCACAACCTGTCCTCTAAACCCCTGACCCACGAACAAACCACCTTGTTGGAACGTGACATAGGATACAATTTGACAGACACACGAGCGATTGACTTCATTGCAGCCCTGGAACCTACCATCCATCGGATTGAGACCAGCGACGAGGTCAAGAACTCGATTAAGCAATGGGTTACATATTTATTGATGGGCCACAAGCGATGCCAGGTACTACCCAGAGAGGAGAAGGGGGTCCTGGAACAGCTGAAAAATGACAAGACTATCGTCATCCTGCCGGCTGATAAGGGCAGGGCGACCATCGTCATGGATAAATCTGAGTACATTGATAAAGCCCTAGCATTGCTTAATGACGTTACGGCTTATAGGACAATTATGAAAGACCCCATGACAACACTTAAAAATCGCATCAACAAATTGTTAAACAGCCTTAAACACCAGGGAAAAGTTAATGAGGACACATTGAGAAGAATACACCCTGGGGATTCAGCCATGGCCAGATTTTATGGCCTCCTGAATGTCCATAAGGAGGGGGTTCCCTTACATCCCATCGTATCATTTAGAGGCACACCGATCTCGGGGTTGGCCAAATGGCTAAGCAGTCACACTTAGTTGATAATAATGAGACTACAGTGAAGTTGGCTGAGGAATTCTTGGAGAGGATAAAGCCCCTAAGGATAGAGGATGATGAGATAATGATATCATTTGATGTTATTTCACTCTTCACCTCTATCCCACAAGATCTGGCGGTTGCTGTGATAAGGAGCCACCTACAAGAGGAGCAAGGACAACACCAGGACTCTTTCCATACTTAGGATCTTGTACAACTCGTAATATTGTGCCTGAAAACATATTTCACCTTCCAGGGCGTTACGTATGAACAAATCAAAGGGACACCGATGCTGCAGGACTGCCTCAGGTGTTATCATGGAGGCAGTCCTGCAGCAATTGGAAGCTGTGGTGATGGCCAAGTACCGTCCCAAATTTTGGGCTTGATACGTGGATGACACGTTTGCAGTCATCAAGAAACAAGACATTGTGACTTCCTGTTTGGGTTGCAGTGGGTGCAGGCACACGAAGAGGCTCTCTCTCTTCGT
>NW_015388272.1:187270-210203 GCF_001527695.2 Protobothrops mucrosquamatus
TGTTTATTTGTATGAAAATTATTTTGTAATGGAATGAGAATAAGAATATGAAAGAGGCTTTTAAAAATTCGGATAGCTTTAACAACTAATTGAGTGTGTTAAGTTAGCAAGACGATGTTTTGTATAATAATAGGTGTGTTCTTTTTTTAGATATAATTATTTGAATGAGGTTTAAATGCTATTTGAAGTAATAAGAGAGATCTGTGATAAAATCAATGATTTATGAGATTATGAATTAGAATATATCTGGATTAGTATTTTAGAAGGGATACCCGAAGTGATAATACATTTATCTAAGATTAAATTGGACTATGGTAGTGTTGTGGCTCCGTCCTGTGGGTCCCTATCATCGGAGGAGGAAGGCTCTGAACATGAAGGAGAGGAGATGGCCAGGCCTTCCTCTCCAGGACCTTCCCCTCTGGTGCGGCCTTCGGTGTCTTCCGACGGATAGGAGATTGGCCAGGAGCCAGGTGTTTCTGGGATCGGCCAGGAGCCAGGTGCTTCTGGGATTGGCCAGGAGCCAGGTGTGTCGGACTCTGAGGAGGATACGTCTTGGCTGGATCCACGCCAGCGTCAGAGGGACAAACGTGCGCAGCAGCTAAAACGTCGTGCCAGAGATTTCAGCTGAGTCACTGGGCCACACCCCACAGGCTATATAAGCAAGGGGTGTGCCGTTTGCAACTCTTGTGACGAACAATACTGAATCTTCTGTTGTAGCACTTCGGAACTATCCTGGACTTTGATTTGTATTTGTACTGTGAGTTATCAGTAAAGGTCTTGGCAGGCAGCCACGGAGTTGCTGCCAAGTGTTTATCTGTGTTTTTGGCAGTGCTGAGCAGTCTTTTAACCCTCGGCTGACTGGTTGGGGTGTGTGAGTCGGACGGGGGACAGAACAGGTAATTGTAAATTAATAAAGCTCAAAACAGGATTAGGATTTATAGATATGTAATGTAGAAATGGATTATGTTAAATAGGTTATATTATTTGAGGTAAATAGAGAGGGAACATTTAATGTATTTACTTGAGCTATTATATGATTTTGTTTTTGGATGATTGATCACCTAACCACCACGGTGTGTCTTGAGCATTCTGTTGTAAAAGTTAAAAAAAACCAATAAAATTTGTTAAAAAAAAAGAAAAGAAAAGAAACAAGACATTGCTAGTTTCATGGATGAGCTAAATTCAGTGTATCGTGACATCCGTTTCACGGCGGAAGAGGAGACCTAAGGCACGCTCGCTTTCCTAGATGTACTGGTCAGCCGTCAACCCAATTGTACCCTGCATACGACCATCTACCATAAGCCGACCCACACTGACAGAACATTATATTACAGGAGTAACCATCCTGTGGCGCATAAGATCAGTTGCGTCAGAACAATGTTCAAGCATATTAGCTCACACTGCAACACAGGTAGAGCCAGAGTTGAGGAGAGGAGCCGCATCTATCAGATCTGTAGGCATAACGGCTATCCTGCTGAGTTCATTAGGCGGCACAGCAGGCCATATGAACCTCGTGGCAGTCTACACGCCAACACGCCAACAACACTGACCACACAAACGACCCTTCCGTATATCAATGGTGTGTCCAAGGCAACAGAACAGCTGTTGGCTCCCTTTAACGTAAACGTTGCCATAGACCGGACCAGACCCTGCGCACCATGATCATGCACCCCAAAGAGCCGCTCCCCAATGATGAAAGATCTTCTGTTATATAAAGAATTAAGTGTAAGAATTGCCCATGTAATTACGTTAGGGAAACAACCAAAAGGCTCAAGACTAGGATTCATGAACATGAGTTGGCGATCAGGAGACAAGAGCAGCGCTCACAGTATGGGCTCATATGGCCAGTTATGGCCACATGTTTGATCTTGCCAAAGCTGAGGCCATATCTCGAGATGCCACCAAGGGGGGCCGATTGCTCAAGGAGGCCTGGCTATCTGACGAGAACTCGATCAACTGACATATAGACCTCTTACTTGCTTACCAGACACTTAGGGGTGGGACGGACAGCACCGTAATTCACGAATGCAACCACCCCGCTCCTTGCAGAATCAGAACGGCGGGGCTGTAGGTGAAACAATCGCGACCACCAAGGAGGACTGTGAATCTATAGCGCGCCCCGAATTCAACTCTGAGACGGATGCTCAGGTTCAGTTAGAAGAGAGGGGAGAGGAGGGCAAAGAGCTAAAGCGGGTGGATGGCCAGCCACTGGGCATCTGTACGCACACTAGGAGAGCGACTGTGGGAGGGGAAACAGTTTGTGAACCCGCTGATATACTGATAGATGCGGGACAACTAAGAGCACTATGGCCGATCAAAGCGAATGGACCGGTGACTCGCTCAAAGAGTAGGGCACAGAAGCAGCCGGCCATATAAGTAAACACTTTGCTTTCACTCTGCCGATGAAAGCTAAGTGATTTTACATTAAACAGCTTTTGTTTCTATTTTCATCCTGGTGTCATTTTTCATTTATGTAACTTAAATTTAAAAGCATCTCTTTAAAAGCAAAAAAAGCANGATGCTGCAGGACTGCCTCAGGTGTTATCATGGAGGCAGTCCTGCAGCAATTGGAAGCTGTGGTGATGGCCAAGTACCGTCCCAAATTTTGGGCTTGATACGTGGATGACACGTTTGCAGTCATCAAGAAACAAGACATTGTGACTTCCTGTTTGGGTTGCAGTGGGTGCAGGCACACGAAGAGGCTCTCTCTCTTCGTTACTTGCTTTTCCTCTGCCGGTAGACCCTCAATCGGGTTGAAAAGTCACCCTGGAGGGGTGACTACCGATGAGGAGGACTCTCGTTGATTGCGGGGAAGGAGGCTGCTCCTTCCACGGTCCGAGGCAGCTCCTCAGGACCGACGGAGAGAAAGATCGGCCAGTAACATGGCCGATTATTTAGCCGCTCCAGCTGAAAGTCAAAAGAACATCTAAGCGTTAAGAAACCATCGTGGATGATCCTGTTGAAGCTTTTCCCTCTCTCTTTCTACCTTACCTAACTACTCTCCTGTCAAAAGCCTTTTGGAATTACTTCCCTGCTTTGAAAGAGCTGCCTTTGTTTATCTGGGGAAAAGAGCTTTCCATAACAAAGGAAAAAACTTATTTATTATTTTTATTTTTGGTTACTTGGGGGCCCTGGAAAAATCCTTATCATAAAACTTTATTATTATATATTCTAAGCTGGAGAATAGTGTCTTCCTATGTCTTGGACTTACTTTTTTAAAGGGATAAATCTTTATTGTTTGATAAAAACAACAACTCTATAAGAAGCCGGAAAAGAGACTCCATAGCTCTGACTTTGCTAACCTCATTCTTGATGTCTGGAAGAGACTTTCATAGTTTACTGAGGACATCTTGTGGAGAAATTTAACTGCAACCGTTTCTTGTTTGTGTTACTATTGAAATGGGGAAACCATAACTGTAAACTCATACTGGAAAAAATTTATGAAGCTACTGAGGAAATATGTTCCCAAATAAGAGAGAGAACTGCAGAAATAATAAACAGAAATTCTACTGTGAATTTACAAACTGACCTTCAGAATCTATTTGATCATTCTACAGACCAAAAAGCAACAGAAGAGGAATTAATTTACATACAACCTATGGAGACTTTGGATGACCAAAAAATGATTGTAACTAAACTATCTACAACTGCAAAACTAACAGAAATGGACTTGAAATTACAACTGTTGGAGAATTATGACAACTCTGATAATCAACTATTAATTATAAAATTGGACATGAGCGAGTGTTTTATCCAGCAGACAGGAATTAGGCGTCAAAAACAGAGGATGGGAGTTCTTTTACTGACCCAAATGATATTACAAGCAATAATGGGAGATCTATTTGCTGAAATAGAGGCTTTGTTATGGAAGCCTGCTTGGCGTAGGAAGAAAGCCAGAATAAGACTAAAAAGAGAAATTTGAAATTATATGTAATGAATTAAAAAGGTTTTGAGAAATATGGATTGATTTAAGGATTAAGATTTAGAGTTGAAAATTTGTGATTATTAGAATATATATGTTAAACAGAGTAAGAATGTATTTTTTTCGAATGTTTATTTGTATGAAAATTATTTTGTAATGGAATGAGAATAAGAATATGAAAGAGGCTTTTAAAAATTCGGATAGCTTTAACAACTAATTGAGTGTGTTAAGTTAGCAAGACGATGTTTTGTATAATAATAGGTGTGTTCTTTTTTTAGATATAATTATTTGAATGAGGTTTAAATGCTATTTGAAGTAATAAGAGAGNAAGCGAATGGACCGGTGACTCGCTCAAAGAGTAGGGCACAGAAGCAGCCGGCCATATAAGTAAACACTTTGCTTTCACTCTGCCGATGAAAGCTAAGTGATTTTACATTAAACAGCTTTTGTTTCTATTTTCATCCTGGTGTCATTTTTCATTTATGTAACTTAAATTTAAAAGCATCTCTTTAAAAGCAAAAAAAGCATGCCAATTTCAATCAATATTAGCAAGTAAGAAGTGTTGCATGTACCAAATGATGAGAGATTTCAAAGTTTTATATATATGAAATTTTGTCATAGGAAGGGATATTCAGAGATTCCTCTAGTTATGGTACTTTCTATACAAATTTACAGGGTGTTTCTAAAAGTCATGGCCCATAGACAATTTAATATATAAGGTACATTAAAAGTTTGAATTGGTTTACAGATAGTCCTCTGACCTAGATCACAATTGAACCTTGAATTACGGTCATAAATTGAGCCAGTCACTAAGCAAGTGATAGCGCCCTATTTTACAACCATTTTTGTAGAAGTCATTAAGTGAATCCATTGTCCATAATGATCATTTTTTTTACCAGAAACTGGAAATAAACATTGGTTTTCAAACAAAAAGCATCATAAATTGTGGTCACAGGACCACAGGATATTGCAAACAGCCATAAATATGAACCGGTTGTGCAGCAACTAAAATGGGATCATGTGACCATGGGAAATGGGACGGCTATCAGAACTTTAAATCCAGGTCATAAATAGTCCTGTGGAGATCCGTCAGAACTTTGGTCACTAAATGGCTAGACATAAGTCGAGGACTACATGTACATTTAACATTTCCTAATTCATTTGAAGTATGCTTTTTGAATATTCCTAAGTACAAGGTTTTCTCTTAAAAGAAATATGATAAAATATATTGTGATAGGCCCATAGGGCTCAACTTTTGGTACATGCTGTATACACGCAATAGCCTTCAATTACTGATAATAGGCAAGATGTTTCATAACTCAGGCATTTGACCACATGCACATACTGCATGTCTCACATGCGGTAATCTTTGATTCAGTCTTGCTGGTAAATAATGTGTGCATAAATCACAGCACCTAATTTATCTTTCACTTGGAATATTTCTCTGGCATCCATGAGGCAATCATTATATTTTGCTTTCTTTTCCTCCATGAAATAATTTCCCTTCCACTTTCCCTTTGCCTAGGAACAGCTTTTACTATTGTAAACAAATAGTGGGAGAGAAAAGACTGTTATGTTTTGATTCTTGCCTTCCTGATTTTATACTAGGGGTGGCTTATTATCAGAAATCTGTTCTAAAGGGACAATCAAACAGCTTAAATAACTTATCTCTGCAGCCATACATCCATATCTGTAGAAAGTGATGGGGGCTACATGGACATGAGTAAGGATGAATCACTGGATTATGTGCCCATGTCTGACATGAAGGGTGAAATCAAATATGTAGACATTGATTCTTCCAATTATGGCACGACCTATGAGCTGGACAGCTATTCGCCATCAGGTAGGAGAGATTACCGAAAAATAGTTTGCATAATTATTTTTCAAATATGTTTGTGGTGATTTAATTCCTTTAAGAGAAATTACAAAAAATGAAGTTTTGTTCATTCTTAAGTGTTTCATCCAGTTGAGAAGTAGTTCTCAACTTAACGACCATTCATTCAGCAACCATTCAAAGTTACAACAGTGTAGAACAAAAGGACTTACAGCCTGTGGGCAAAGTTACAGCAATTGCAGTGCCCACATGGTTATGTGATCTCAATCTGGGTGATGGGAACCCGTCTGCACTTACAATTGGTTGCCATGCACCTCAAAATATGAGATCACTGTTTGCAATCTTCCCTGAAGGCTTCCCCAGAAAGTCAATTGGGGACGCTGGCAGGCAAGGTCGCAAACTGCTGCTGCCTGTCAAGAGGACTCCCTCTGGTTTCTGGGGCTGGCTGTAAAAAGTCCATCCGATTTTCAGCCATGGAGGATTTGTAGCACCAGAGCAGAGGGATGTTTCTCTACTCTAGGTCTGAAAATCCTGTTAATCTTGTCAGCAGCTGGAAAAACCCACAGCAAAGGTAAGATAAGTGTAGTGCTTTGTTTGTCCTGGTGGGGCTGGGTGGGTGGTCTGGCGGTTGGGGCTTTGTGCCATTTTACAGCACTCTCAGCTTGTCCGCGGCCTCCCCCACCCTTCCTGAGGCACCCTGCAATCTTAACCTGGGATTCCATCCACTTAACCCGTGAGATCACCTAAAGATTGCCAGGATTGCAGTCATTGAGCAAAGCAGTCGTGTGACATCTTGCTTAATGGCTGCTTCACTCAATGACTGAGATTCTGGTCCCAGGTGTGGTCATAAGTTGAGGACATCTGTATAATTTAATGTTGGGTGAAGGAAGCTTCCGATTCCATTGATCTTATATTCCAACAAGACCGTTATAGTGTATATGTGCAGAAAGGTGTTATGTCTCTATCCTTTTAAAATATGATTTAATAAACACTGTATTTTATATTTTATTTTTTATTTCCAGGTTCAGAAAAAGTAACCTTGATCAGCGAGTCTCCTCTCCTCAGTTATATTGATCTTGTTGGAGTTAGCTTCCAAGTGGCTAAGGGAATGGAGTTCTTAGCTTCTAAAAACGTAAATATGTTTGCACTCAGAATTATATAATTATAGTTATGGATATCTGATTTCAAAAGAGAAAGGGGGTGGTTGAGTACATGTTTGTGCTCAAAGAAACAGAAACAGGTGGAGTGAACAAGGGCGTTTCTCTCAAAAGCATAAATAGGAGGCTGTTACTGTAGGTGTTGCTAGACTTTGGTATGTTGGTTTTTTAGACATTACTGCAACCTTTTTCACAACAAGCTGTGTTTACCTAATCCCCCCGCATGCACAAACCAAAAGCCATGACATTCAGTAAAAAAAGACTAAGCTCAGTATGTTCAGATTCTTCAAGCAAAGTGAAGTAGTCCCTCAGAATGCAGATTTGATAGATCATGAATGGGAAGCTGACTATTGGTTTGTATTCTTCCTTACCAATTAGATAGAAGATCTGGTGAATATATTTTGCTATATATGCTCCCAAAACTGGTTAATTTGGGGAATTAAGCACCTTGATTTAAACGGGTTGATTGGAGGGATTCCACTGGTTCCTCTCCTTCAAGTAGCAAACAAATATATATTGCAGTGCAGCCTAGTATCACAACAAATTAACTGTGTCACAGGGTTCATTTCAGACATAACAGCTCACTCATCAGCATGTCTATGTTGCCATAATCTTGATTAGGGTTGGGCCTTTTTTGTCACGTAAGGCATTTGGCTAATAGTGGTGGCAAGGAGAAAAAAAGACTAAAATTTGTGCAGACAAAAACTGCTTCTAAGTTACCACATAATCTGTGGTTGTTTTTCCTGAGGTGCATTCTCACAAGCCAGCATTAAGATGTCACATACAGTAAGGATGTCACAAGGAATTGCTAGTATCACAAGATTTAAAAAAAAATGGCTAGGAAACATCCTGACCTGTAAGACTGAGAATTTCTCAAGTTCTGCCAGCAATGAATTTGAATAGCAAGATAGGCGGCATATACATTGAATAAATAATGAATTTGAAGGGCAAAAGAATCACAGCATCTCAAAGTACAAGGAAATAATTCTGCAATGCGGTACGAATTCAGCCTTTGTAGTTTCTAAAACACAGCATGTTATGTGAACCGGTTAACAGTGGCTATTCAACAAACAGTGGTTAAACGAAAGACGGCTTAACATGATCTACAAACTTAATGTTCAAAATCAAATTCTCTGATTTTGTATGATCCTAGTTTCTTTGGAACCATGGGCATAAATGCCACAATATAGTAAACAATGGGAACAAACTCATTTTTCTGTTCCCTTGTGGCTGGTTGAAATTCCTATTGCAAAGGCTTGCATGTGTGTGAAGCAAGGCAAAGGAGGTGGAACAGAGCAGCCTTAGTTTTAACCCAAGATTTCCAATAACAGAGAAAATATTCTGTGTCTAATCCTTGTTCAATTGGCTACCAAATATTCCTTCAACACTGCTGATAGGATGATGTCTACACCAGGGGCACAGGCTAGTTTGCGGGCTGGGTGGGGACATTCACATCGCTGTTTCCCAGCTGAATTCAAGAGGAACAACTTGAGAAGATCCCAGTTGCTGCATCCTGGCACCTGCTGCCTAAAGGAATCCTTTCACATGCCTGATACTTAAGAGCTATTCAATGATAGGAGTCCTCTAGTCAGCCAATAATAAAAAGAACCTAACCCCCGCCTAAGAAACCAGTTTGTTCAAAGAAAGAGCAGTGGTCAGAGGCCCAAGGTGCTGCATTAATGAAAATATGAATGTGTACCATTGCTTTCACCTAATAGTTGCCCCAAACAATGAGGTGGGCAGTGTATAAATTTAACAAATAAACGTTAAACTGACTCCAAATAGTCTTTGAGCAACCTATGACTGGCAGGGATAATGGTCTTTAAAATAAGTATCTCAGCTAAAGCACTGCTACTTGCATTTTTTGTGGGTCTTCTGGCACTACCTTTGCAGAGTATTTTAAAGGATTATGAAGTTTACAAAATGAGGCTGTGGTGTCAGAAGACAAAATGAAGTCATAAAGCTTAGACAGCAGTATTTCTACAATGTTGTGTAGCGGGGCTGTCTGAGAGTGTTTGCAGGAGCTCGGTGGGTTGGGAAGGGAGAGATTGAGACAGCTGCTGCTGGCTTTGGATGTGGCCGGCCTGGGCGGAAGAAAAGGAAAGGAAGGAAAGGAACGGAAGGAAAGGAACGGGGTGGCTGTTGCAGTTCGTCAGGTGAAGGAATCCTTAATTACTGCTGCTATAACGGCCTTGGGCTGTTGGATATCATCATAGCATTGACTATCGTGGCTGGTTATTTTCGTTCCTGGAAGCCCCCTCCTTGACGACAAGAGTCTGCTACCTCCTAACTCTGAATGAGCTCCGGCTGGAAGAGACATCTTACCAACCCCTAGAGAACACTACTGCAGGGCTTGACGAAGGGGGACGGGGCTGGGAGGGCCTGGGTTTTGGCGGCCTCTGAGGAGGTAACGCTACAGTTGTTTCCACATCTCTCTAGAGCAGCTGCCTGAGCACCTCTTCAGCATATTCATTATATGTCTCACTGCATTTTGTGATAATGCTTCATTCTGAAGAACTTCGAGGCACAATAATTTTGTTTGAAAGAAAAATTAGGACACCCAACATATATGTCTGCACACTCAGCATGTCTTTTTCCCTATTATCCAGTGTGTGCACCGTGATCTGGCTGCAAGAAACGTACTGATCTGCGAAGGGAAACTGGTGAAGATCTGTGACTTCGGCTTAGCGAGGGACATCATGCGGGATTCAAATTATATTTCCAAAGGGAATGTGAGTAGCAAGATTACCTTGGCCTGTAGGTGTCCCTTTGACCAAAATAGGAAGAGTTAAACATACATTTAGGATCCTTGGTCCACCTGACCTTTTTAATCTCTTAGGGAAGGCACATACCCACAAATCTGAATTTCAAATCCTCAAGCATGCAGCCACCATTCAGAGTCAGAACTATGAATTCTCAGAAGACATCTTCTACATTATATTTTTAACTAGACCAAACTTAGCCTGAAGAGATACGGCACATCCCTGTTTTGCCTTACCAAAAGTGTACGTTTAGCGATTTCCCTGATAATTTTTAAATGGGTCACAATAATTTGGCTATTTCCTTACACTTTTAAGAGAATTGAGATACACATTTATGTCGCTGCTGCTATTTTAACAATTTTATCGCTGTTTTAATGATTTTTGTTTTTCTAAAGTTTATTCGTTTGTTTAAATTGTGATTTTTTATTGTGAAGTCACAAAGTATTCTCAAGGAACTTTGTTTCAGAAAGAAACAAAGATTTCACATAGATTATTCTGGCTCCACCCACCAGATAATTGAACCAGTTTTTAACATTCTTCATTGATGATTTTGCATGGAAGTATCTTCATTTCAAAGTCTCTGGAAGATGAACTTTTTCCTGAATTTAAAAAGAGACTTTACTTTGCAAAGTTACACATTCTTCAGGTCTCTTTTATATGTGAGATATGCCAATAGAATTTGGTAGGTACACACACACACACACACACACAGAAGTTGAGGCTTTCAAGGACTGTAACAGTACAACTAGAGTCACAATATGAATCATTTTGCACAGTTGGAAACAGAAGGCACGTCTCAATCTCCCTTACCCTGTCACATTCCCCAGTAAATAGGAAACGAAACCCCTGGCTCTTTGCAATTCTTCCTGGAAATTATTTTTTGGTGCTGGTTGCACAACCGAGCCCTCTTTCAGCCCTAGAAGATGGTGATTAGACAGCACGCAAGCTGCTAAATGAAGGGAAAAAAAAAACCAGAAGCAGACTTATTTCACATGTCGCAGAAAAGCATAAGCTGGGGGAGATGAATACAGGAAATGGTGGTAACAAGCATAATATAACTGTCCTTCTGTTGAGGATATCTTTTGTTCAGCCAATCCAATTTTTTTTCTATCCAATTTAATGTTCCTCCAGATTATTTTAGGCTGCGTTTTTAAATTCTTTGATCTCTGGAAGCTCACAACCATCCTTTATGTAGGTTAGTTTATGGCTAACAGTTCTCAATATCAGTATTTCAATACAAATAAAATTCATTAAAACTAGAAACTATTAAAATAAAGGTAAGACAATCTTATTGACAGTTCTCAGTTATTTGGGGAAGCACAAAGAGCTAGTTTGCACTTAAGAGGCAGCTATATTGTCTTCCTAATATTGCATGAATCTCCAATTCTCCCTCACTGCACTATTGTATGTCACTATGGAAACAATCTAATACACATAATAGTCAGAATGTAAATAGAGGTTTCTATGTATTAAAGTGGCCCTGTTTGGACGCATTAATATTTACAAGCTCAAGGATATGATTAGAGACCTGTGCAATGTCAGAGGCTGTGTCTTCACTGAAGCCTTATTAGCTTTCAATATATGGTATTTTGTCCATACATTGTAACTTGTAAAGAAAATGAGTATTTGAAGTTTTTCCTCCTTCCATCTCTGGTTTTGAAATAGCCATCCTTTCCTTGAAATTGGATTTGGGTTGTGATCTTTTAAATTACTTTTGAAGCAGCAATCCATTCTCTACATACAAAATTTAGAACTTGTTACTGTTAATTACTTGACTAAGTGTTTAACTGCTGATCCGAGTCACATTTTATCATATTGCTATCATACTGAGCAGGACTGACAATAGCAAGATCATAGTCATGAAATCCCCTTCTTGACTAAGAAGGACTCGTAGTTCTTCCCAGGTTCCAAATAAATTAGTTCCATTAACATTCACAGAAAAGTATAATTAGCAAAGTAACCATTCAAAAACCTTCAGTGGTCAGTGCTATGGTAAGTTTTTTTAAAAAATAAAATCCATTTTACCTTTTTAAATAGACCTTCTTGCCTTTGAAATGGATGGCCCCTGAGAGCATCTTCAATAACCTCTACACTACCTTAAGTGATGTGTGGTCTTTTGGGATTCTTCTATGGGAAATATTCACTCTAGGTATGTCTCTTTGGTCAGCGTTGCTATATCTTTAACCTTTACTATATCCTGCCTTCCAAATATTCTGTGTTTAAAATGAAAAACTGTTACTTCTGTAGTCTATCTACACAATCTTCTCTATTTATATTAGTGTCATCCATTTTTCTGTCCGAGAGGGACCATTCCCAACAACTGTAGCCATTGTGTGAAACTGAGAAAGAAGTGGTGGTTGCTTAAGTTCACTTTTTTGTTCTTAGGTGGGACTCCATATCCTGAACTGCCTATGAACGAGCAATTCTATAATGCTATTAAACGTGGCTACCGGATGTCCAAACCTACCCATGCATCCAATGAAATGTGAGTGGTTTGGGTAAACAATTGTCTATCTAAAGTAGGGAAAATATCCACTTTCCAAGACTTTCCCAAACCATGAAATCTTCTTTCACATGTTTTTAGCTATGAAATTATGCAGAAATGCTGGGAAGAGAAGTTTGAGATCCGACCATCTTTCTTTCAACTGGTAGTGCTTATGGGGAACCTGCTAACAGACAGCTACAAGAAGGTAAACTATATTTGACCTGGAAAGATAAAGAGGATCAGTTTTAAAATCAAAATCTAAATAATATATTTTCCTTTACCCATAGAAAGGATATGGGACTGAGTACTCGTCTCCAGTTGGCCATTATTTGGAGAAAGTACTGAAAAATATGTTTCCTAGTGATTTAGCACTTTTGATGTGGTTCCAAGGTTTAATTGACATCCAGAATTCTAAACCTTGACCTATTGTTCTCCATTGTCATAAGCTCTTAAAAGATTTAGGTTTTTGTATGTAATGCCCAGTGGTTTAATATTAGAATGATGGGAGCAGTTTCAATAAGCAGCTCAACATCCTAATAGCTTTCTCTATAAAAAGCATGCTATAATCATACTTGTAAGTGAAGCCTTACTTTGTTGGGGAGTGGGAGGTAGGGAAATAAACCAGATATATACATATTGTTGTATCAAAATTCTCTAGTTTAGTGTCTTTTGCACTATAATGTTTCTAACCATGAATCGTGTTATTTACCAGAAACAATAGTAGGAACCCTGGGATGTATTTCTGTAAATTTGTGGGTTGAATGCCCCACCCATTTCTACATCAGCCTCATTTTGGGGAGATTCTCAGGTACCCCTGAAATCTGAAGTAAAATAACTGACAGGAACATAGAATTTGGCATTTTCAGAACTGTTCTATCCAGACTGTTGCATTCTGGTGACCTCAACAAGTCAGTCAGTCTGCTCATATTTCTGAAATAAGTCAGACATGTAGAAGGAAAGGGAATCTGATTAACTATAATAGCTACAGCTTGGTGCACCAGACTGCAAGATATGCACTACAATCTCAGGTTGAACCAGATTTAATGTGACAAATAGCTTCATTCATCATCCAAAGCCCTTTAAACATTTAAAAGATAAAGCTGGCATATCTCAAGTTAGCAAAGTATAGATACATGACCAAAACGTTTGGCTTATACAACGCATTTTTTTTTTTAAAAAAGGTAAACACACAGTACGCATTCATTGTCCCCATATTGAGATGCATTTGACCTCATCATTCACTCCTGGAGATCCCACAATTCATATATGTCTAAAAAATCTACTTAGAAGAAAGTTCCATCCATTTTCAGTAACCATGACTTCTAAATGTTTGGAATTGCACTGATAATATATTAACTATTACTGCAACATCCAGATGTATTATAACTCAAGTATAAAAAAAATGTTCAGTATAGAGCTGTGTCTCGTGTATATGAATAGGTGTATGTACTCATCCATCCTTTCTATTCTCACTGCCTTGCATGAGGGCAGAAGTATCAACAGGTCAATGAAGAATTCTTGAAAAGTGATCACCCGGCTATTGTGCGTATCAGGCCCAGGAACACAGGATTCAGTGCTTCTAGATCCACTGCAAGTGACAGTGTCAGTTCAAGTTCTGTCCTCTATGCAGCTGTGGAGCAGAATGGAGTGGACAATGATTATATCATTCCTTTGCCTGATCTTAAACCAGAGGCAGACAGTAATAATCCTCCGGAGGCCTCTAGCAGCAGAGCAAGGTTAGAATATTTTTAATTTGTGGTGCCTATCATGACATTCGGTCCCAACGGCTTATTCTCCTAGCTAGGAAAATATAATGAATATGAAAAATATTGTTGAAAAGAACTTTAAGGAATGCAGAATGCCTTCTCTGAGAAATATATTCATTAAATAACCCTTCCAAATTATCCCCTAGCAAATTCTTTTTCAAAATTAAGAGCATGTCTCTGATTTTTTCTGTCATCTCTCTCTTGCACCACTAACTCCAAAATCAAACTGGATGATCCTGATTTTGACACTAATTATTATGGCACTAATGACCATGATGATAGTGACAATGATGATAATAATGATGATGATTCTTGCCATTCAGCTATATCTACCACAATTGAATGGTCCTAATTCTCACTCTTTTTCTTTCTCAATTTTAGTTCAACCCTGAATGAAGCAAACACATCATCTACTATATCTTGTGACAGTCCTTTAGGCCCTGAGCAAGAAGAAGAAGAAGAAGAAGAACAAGCATCTGAGTTAAAGCCAGATTGCTAGGGTTAACAGTGCTCTGTGCTCCTGTATATGCTAGCACTGGGGACTTCCATCCAGTGGGGAAAAATGTGCACATCCCCTTCATTCAAATCGTATCAAAGTACAGCTTGTCCCTCCTTCCTCTTTAACCTAAAACAGAAGCCTGGAATTATTGAAATAGGTCTTTTCTGAGACCAGGAATATCCAATAGGACTGCAGACTAAATCAGAACAATTCAAGAACTGGGATTATGTTCATTTCAAATTTTAATGCAGAATTTGCTCTTTGTTCACCATATACATTAGTTCACCATTCATGTTTCCACCTACTAAATCAGGATATCAGAAGAGAATCTATAACATCTCTCATCTTTGAAGAGCGACAACTGTTTCTGGATAAAACTGCTCTCCCCATGACATAGCATGTCTGCACAAGGTCAAAGAAAAGAATCTCCCAGGTTCAGTCATGATAAACACTTTTTGATCCTTGCAACTTTATTTGACTGTTACTCACTTACTGGATTGTCAAGTGATGCTTTTAAAAATGTATCCTTAGAAAGGATAGAAAATGGACAACTGGACAGATGGACAGAAGGACAGAGATCATGTGCAGGAGTAGTTAAACTCACTAGAGACTCAGAAAAGTCTCTCCATTGTTTTACCAAACTTCAAACTCAGACATTTAAGCTGGGGCCTGCCTTTCTTCATAGGTCTCCCACTTCTTTCATTACAGCATTCCAGCATTAGGGTAAATGATTTCATGGGTTACAGGTACATAGATACTGCAGCTGCCCAGGCAGTAGCTAAGAACATTAGCTAAAGTAGCATTTTTTGTATGTGGGGGGGAAATACAGAGTGCATGGAGACTCATCTAATGATTCAACTGAGGCACCAGAAGCAACACTCAGTATTATATTTTCAGCAGGCTGCCCTTTCATTGGATGAAATGAAGTGATTAAAAAGGAATGCTTGGATTTATCCAAGACCGTAAGAGGATGAAAAATGGATCATACATTTTCTCTTTCTGCTTGTGCACTTTGTAAGCAAAAGGGCTCACTGCCTAATTGGCAGCTATATCTTTGGTTTACTTCAGAGGGTTATTATTAACAGCCATTGTATTCTGCCGAATCCTAGAGGTATTCAGTTGAAACAGGTAGGTCTTGGAAAACAAGGTTGGATCTAATTAGTCTTTGATGGGACTTCAACTAATACAAATGCCAAGGCTATAGGCTGGTTGGGAAATTGAAAAACTTTCTCAAGCTCTTTATTATTGCCAATGACATGATATTAGCATGGATTTGTCATGAGGGAACATTTACCATTCAGTCTTTCAGAGGGTGAAGAGAGCACTTAATAACTTTGGGTTGCAATACCCATGGCCCCAAATACCTTCCAATGTGCTTAAAAGTGGATCTACTTACTAGGTAGAAAGATCTAGGAGAGGTAGGTCCCATACTACTTCCTATGATAAATGTGAGTTGTCTTACATAAATTGGCGGTCCCCCCCCCCATTCATTTAGTGCCATATGTGTAGTAATATGGCACAATTATGAGGATTGTTTTGGCTGTGGCTGCCATCTTCTCCTTTTTAATCCACTGAAGATACCCCAGTACTTCCCAATGGCTGCTACTTAGGGTTTGATGAGCAGGTAGCTAAAATGCTTTTGCGCATTTCATGTGTCTTTAGCTCTGCACAGTTTTGCTGGAAAGCATTCTATTATAAAAGGGCTTTTTTAAAACAAAATCTAGTGACATCTTCTGCAAGAGGTAGTTCTAAAGTGTCTCATTATCCTCTTTAAAAAAGTATTTTAGCTACTTTTGATCATTGTATTAACAGTAGACCAGGTATATTATATACCTATAGTTAGGGTGTGTGTGTGTGTGTGAATGAATCATATGGACAGGAGGATATATATAAAGATTATTTTCCTCTAGTCAATCTATTAACAATTTTCCATTTTTTAAATAATATTCATATTTACTACCTTACCTTTTCTCTGTTATATTTGTTCTTTTTTTAAGGTACTGTCAGAGTATTTGTTATAAATGTTCAGTTGATGTTGCAACAATAGAGTTAGGGAATGTTTGCAGGCAAACATGCCAATTTAAAGTCCAATGTTACGATAGCTGAAATGAATTATTCTACAATTTATGGCCAGTACTGGGTTTATCTCCTTCAAATATATTATATACCTTTTTCAATCAGCTTTTAAAAATATTTTGGGATAACATTTTCTAATTATCACCCAATTGATTATATTGTCTATTGAAAATACAAAAAGCATTAAGTCTCTAATTGTATCATACGATTTCTGAGAAGAGGACCCATAGTTAGATTTCTAACATGCTTTTTAGTCTTTAATAATATAGCATCACTACAACTTACTCCTACGTTCCTAAGTGAGTTTTTCAAATGAATCTCACACTGCACATTTGTCACAGACTGATTTAAAACAGATTTATATTGAACGGTTAATCATTTCAGTGGTCAAAGTAGTTTAGTTCCCAGGTAGGCCACCTGCCTTCATATGAGGCCAGGATATATTCTTTGCATCTTTTTTAAAAAATAAAGAGGCCGATCAAAAGTTAGACAGGCAGCTAACAAAATTATGGAATGGGATATTGGTGTAAGTTTGCTTGGCTTTTTAAGAACATAAGAGTCAGATACAATTCACAGCAGTATTAGCTCAGATTATTATTTTTAACTTTAACCTTAGTGTCTTTGACAAGGAGCTTCTTATTTGCCTTTTGACACACCGAACTGAACAGTTTTTCAATTGTACTTCTCGGGGTTTAAGTGCTTTAGGTAAAATTGTCTCTGGCCAAGTGGAGCAACCAAGAACACTACCACACTATCACCATCATGCCACTCTCCAGTGTGAAGCAGTACTAGTACATTGTTTTTGGAAACATTTGTTGATCTAAGATAAAGATTGGTTTATTCCATAGAAGACTCTGCTGCTGCTGCTGCTGCTACTGTTGCTTCTACACACTCAAAAGCTAAATGATAGCCAATCTGTCAGAAAGAAAAATGATAACTTTTCTTTTCCCTAGCCCCAAATTATTAGGTGCTATGTTTTTTTCAGATGCTTCCTTTCTGATTTGCTAGGTCTCCTGTCCCAAATGACACCAAGGCCTGCCAGTTCTAGCTTGTCCTCCTGAAGTGTAGATAAGTGAACAATGTTGATGAGTCTTTCACATTGGCTAGATGGAGAAGAGAAAGGAAGAGTTGACTAACCAAAAGGCCTTTATGCCGTTGTGAATTTAATAGCCATAATTTGACTTAAGATAATATATTTTTTAAAGAGAATCATTCACTATGGTACTTTTATATTGCTGATAATTGGCTTGCTTGGTTATTGGGTTTGTGAGGTTTTTATATATATGTGTGTTTATATATATTAGTTTTGGTAAGAAGAAGAGTGAATCAAAACAATTTCTGTCTTGAATGAAACATGATAAACTTGGATCATCTATCAATTTTTGCAAACTTGGTTTCATCTTTATTAATTTTCCATCTTTCTATAACGTTTTAACCTACAATTATTACAATACAGCTCATATATAAATATATATCTTTCTACATCCAGCAACCACTATTAGCCAGACTTCATAAAAAGTATTGTCACACTAGTGTTATTTTCAAAATAAATAACATTTTTCTTAATGATGCATATACAATTTGTATTATTTGTCTTTCCTTTTCCATTGGGTTGTATTGGTTCTATTCACTGGAAGAAATAGGATAAGGTAGAGTTTGCTTGTTGTATTGCATAATCTAGAGCAGAGCAGAGCAATTGACAAAAATGCAATGCATTGTCCAATTTTCCTAAAACTTCTTTTGTAGGTCAAAGGATGGGGAATACAATGCAATTAATTGTTCTCATGGAAGTTGGCTGGTTATTGGCCTTGATCCCGCAAAGTAAGTAAGCCTTTCAATAGCATTTTGAATTCTAGAATCAAGCAAGTGTTTGAGGAGATCAGGAGGGATTGGAAAATCAATTTCTTCACTTCAGTCTATTCATTATTATAGATATCTTAAAGTGGGAATCCTTTCTCAATTCACATTATTCGCAGGCACAGTCTTATATAACAACTTACTCCTTCGAAACTGAAATTTCTTTCCACCTAAAAAAACCCAAGATTTAATTAAAAAAAACTTTCCAAAGCAATAGCTAACAAAGCCAGAAAAGAACTAGTTGAATACTATGAGAAACTAATCCGAGTCTTCAGCATCGATTTATAGAAAACAGTGACTTTTTGTTTGTTTCACTATTCTAGTCCTCTTTGAATTAAACACTGACTCATGCAGATTTGTTCTTAGAATTAAATCAGAGAAATATTTCAAAGATCCTTTGAACAATTCTCAATACATTGTTTAGTGCTGATTCTCATGTTACTCCAGAATGAATGATTCACAGGAAAATGGACCAAAGCAAGGAGTTTATAGCTGCTATTGTCAGATAAAATTCTGATGAAGTAGTCTACAAAGCGTTGATCATTATCTCTGCATGTTCATCTTTATAACATTTTAAATTATAGTGACATATATTTCCTTCCTGATTTGATAATATGTTTTACAATTCTAAATAAGGGAAGTTGAGATTAAATATGGATTTGTGAGATTTGGGCCAAGATGGAAAAGTACAGAAAATGTAAGCAAGCCAGCATATTTTGTTCACGTTTTCAAGTGAGAATCATACCAATAATTGATTCTATATGCATTTACTCGGACCTTTTTGTATTCTACTTCTTGGAAGTTTTCATACAAAATTTCAATCACCTAAATTACCGAATAATCTAGATTAGCATTGCATGAAGCCATCTTCTACTTAGTATATTTTCCTTCCTTTTTTTAAAAAAAAAATCCTCTTGAATACTGCTTTTTTTTTTCTCTGATTGTCTAACTTAGAAATTTGTACAGTTCCACTTTTTCAGAATTTTGTCACAAGATTTCCTCAGAGATAGTTTAATAAGTGCAAAAGGAAAAAAAATCAGCAAAAGGTCAATCACGTTCACAGGACCAAAAGTAGAAATAAAATATAGAATAAGCATTAAGATGCACTTTCTTAGTGCATGCCAAGTTTTATTGATTGTAGATTAGACAAGGGAAATAAATATTAGGTGCGCCTTTTGTCTATGTGAAATGGCACTACTGTTCCTTTCCAGAATACTTAAGTATGTTTAAAGTCAGTAGAAAAATTCAAGCATCATTTTACACAAAGCTACTAGCGTGACGCAAATGTGAGATCTTACAGAGCATGTATGAACTTAAATGATGGTACTAATGCAGTGAAATATCAGTGCTGTTTTCTGGGATCCTCCAGACAGATAAAGTGAACCTCCTTACACTTTTGAAATCTTTAATTGAAGTCACAATAATTAAGTAATGAGCATGAATTGTACATTAGAACCAAACTATTGCACATTGCCTACGTCAGTCCAGATGGAGTCAGGGAAGTGTTTAGCTTTCCCTAGGGGGGGCAGGAGAATAGGTTGACTTGTCTGTCATTTGTCTAGGGGATTGTGAACTTTAAAGTCTCGGTTGGATCTTATGTTCAGTCTTATTAAAGTCTATTCTTAACCTCCCATTTTTACCATCATAGAGTGTGTATAAAGGTGTTTAAAGAAGTAGGTTCGTCATACCTTTCATAACGGGACTTCTAAACCAAAACGGTCGTTCTGACCCCTTGGGTCTCATCCTCTCTCTCGGGTAGTTTACCGTCATCTGACTATGTGTTGTCAACGAGGGGGAGCAGGGGGCTATTTTAAAAAAATATTTTTATATTGTGTTTTTACTGCTTCTAAACTGCCTAGAGTGGTTATGAGCAACTAGGCGGCCATATACATTTCCCAAATAAATATGTAAATAAAAATGTAGCTTGTATCCTATTAGCCATTCAGGTATTACTTTTTAACATTCTTGGAACTCTTCCGTACCAACAAGAACCAAAATCAAAATGGCTACCGTCTTTCATAACTTCATGACATGTAGGGCTTCCAGCAGGATTTGTGTGTTGGACTAATTTGGAACTGAACCCCTGCTCCAGAGAAAATGCTGCAGGACAAAAGCAATAAGGGAGCAGCATCTTTGCTTCTGTGGCTACCCCCTGACAAAAGAAATCCTAGCTCCATAGGATAATTCTCCCCTAGGAATGGGGAACAATAGAAATGAAAGTGGTTCTCATCTGGGGTGTTCTTAGAGGTGGCCTTGCTTGCCCTCGTACAACAGCCATCTTCACTTTCCTTCTTCCCTCATGAAAAGCAAACACAGCAAGAGAAGGGGACAAGTTAGTGGCCTTATTTAGTTTTCTCCCATTGATCACATAGAGGGAATACCGGTCGTACAAGGAGAGGAGGATGAACATTACACAGTTGCCTAGCACAATACTTAAAAGATGGGGGACAAATGCAAAATTGGGGGCAAATGAAACAGTTGTGTGGAAAGCATTTTAGTCAAGTCAATCGATCCAGGCATTCTCACAAAGGGAACTCACACTTAGTTCTCCTGAGCTAGATTTTTGCATTAAGCACTACCCCAGTCTTAATTTTTTTTGGTTGAAAAAGTAGATATTTTTCTTACAGGATCTGACAGAGGCTGAACAAGGAATATATTTTTTCTTTCTTATAGTCTTCCCCTAAATGCTAATGGATTTGAAAGATAAAAGGAAACTGATTAAGGTACCAATATACAGTATGTTAGACTTTCATTAAGTCACATTTTTATCAGCAAGGTACTATTTTTATGCTGTAAACTTTTCAAATGTTTTTAAAGGAGATTCTTTTTAAAACTGTTCCTTGTGATCTTTCTTGCTCATTTTAGGAATTGTGGATTAATATTTCTCAGTTTTTTCTGCGCATAATCCTGCTGGCAGAAAAAATAGTTAATATGCTTAGTGTAATCTCAGGGCACAGAGAAAGCTTGATTGTGGCACTAAGAGGAGTGAGAGGCAGATATAGCTGGAAGATAAGCTAAAGGACATGGTGGGAGAAGGAGACAATGGGTAGCTCTAGTTTTTGAGCGGATGACAGATCATGGGGATGAATGAAAGGTAAGTCTGGAACTCCATCAATAGATTTATTTGTAATACCTTCACATTAATGGTGCATTTAAATTGTTTTCTCTCCCCCCACCAATATGTGCATTTCAGTTTTCACAATTCTCCAGCTAACATGACCAGCAGGTCCACACCTTTGAAAGTCTCCAGGGTGGCGCAGGTTGAAGTACCTAGTGTCCAATATAAACAATCTAATATGAGCAAATCTGCTAACAAAATCTAGCCTCCACATTTAATTGCCATCCACTAATACTGAACTCCAGAGCTGTTTCCCACACGAGCTTAAGGATTCCCCCCCCCCCCCAAGGTGGAGTAGTCTTTCAAAAGTTCTTGAGCTGTTGTTACCAATCTTGGATGCAAAAAAACCTCACTGCTGAGATAGAGAAATGGCTTTTTCATCAGGGGAGACCTGATTCACATGGGAAGTATGAGAAGGAAGCCCTGGATGAGAATCTGGCTCACTCAAATAAATGTTTCCAAAGTGGTGAGTCCTAACAGTTCTGAAAAGCCATTCAACATAGATTAAAAACAGCCAGGTGACTCAAAGAGATCCTTTCATAAAGCCTCCTCAACCCCTCTGCAAGAGAAAGAGAAGAATGGAGCCGGATGCCTTGGAAGCCTCCCAGAACATTGTGTGACGATTCCCACAATAAAGTCACATTTCACAATGATGTTTATATTTAATATTTATTCTTTATGCTATTTTATAATAAAAGTATTGCATTTTTTTTTAAAAAAAGGGAAGTATGAGCTGTTGCAGACAAGATGGGCCATTTGTGTCCATCAATAGTCAGAGCTGAGTCAATAAGAAGAAGAAAATTACACCCTTGCCTACCAAGAAAACAAGGCATGCTTTTAAGCAGCTCCTGCAGTGGTTGTTTTTTAGGAAGAAAGGAATCAATTTTACCCACATGTAGGGTTATTATACTTCAACCTTCAAAACAGAGGCCCCTGGAGAGATTTGTTTATGTAATACACCATGCAAAACAGTTCCCTGAATTGGTTACAGCACTTTGGGTTTTCCCCATTAGAGCCAGTCTTGAAACAGTATTTTTGAAATTCAGCATTGATATGCCCTTATTTGTGCTATAAAAGCACAAAGCTTCTGCCAGCTACAAATTTATATATGAAATAACAAGTCCTTATGACCAAATCAGTGCATGCTAGAAATACACAGGGCTTCATATCCAAGCAAAAGGGAGTTTTGAAGCATGGAAGACCACAACTGTCGTCTCAGAGAGCTGCCATACATGCATCCCGACATATTCTAAAACATCCCTTTTGCCATTAAATTCAAAATGCTGTACTGTTCTCTCTCCTAGCAAAAAAATATTCTGACTAAAAAGCCAACAGTGGGCTATAATCCCCCACAAACCCCCCTCAGACTCAAGCTTGGGGTGGTTTTCAGCACCTGTGGATGGCAGGACTGTGCAACTACCGAGAAGGTTGCAGGCCATGGAATTTTAAGGGCCACT
>NW_015388272.1:211087-213661 GCF_001527695.2 Protobothrops mucrosquamatus
TTTTAATAATCTCTTTTGTCCCTAAAGCAATACTCAAAATGAAAAAAAAAGAGAGTCCCACTTTGGGACAGTATACTGACAACACAAAAGAGATGCCGACAGCTTAGCATGAAAGTAAGATGAGAAGCAGTGGTGTAACCTGGCTGCACTTTGGTTGAGTATTTTGCAGCAGCAATAAATAGCAATAAATAAAACTATATTGACGTTATCCACTCTCCCATTTCAGCTGACTGTGGATAAAGGGTCAGGAGGCATCTGGAATGCTCTGATCCTATCCCACCATACATTCAAGAGAGCACTTCATTTCTCTGCTGGTAGATGATGCTGGCAGGGGAAAGGAAGAGAAGCAAGGATTCTGCCAATTACTGCCCTGAAACTATTTGTGTGTGCTGGCAAACTACCTTCACTAGCTCTGTTGCCAACGTGTGGTTAGCATAAGGCTGTGGGGTCCAGTGTTTTTTTATCCCAACGTTATTTCTTCCCATCTCAAGGAGAAAAGGAAAACTGCAAACAAGACAAAGAGCCATGCAAATGGGAAGCTACGAGAGATTCCTGTGGTTGCTTGTGCTTTATCTCAAAGTGCCCAAGGTTGGAGACCCAACATGGAATTATTCTCATATCAGTGTAAGAAGGAAGCATGCCATTTTGATCTCTTACTGGAGATATTTGGAACAGGAGGAGCCACTGACTAGCAACCACTTATTGGCTAATGGTTTTCCCTGTTCCACTATTGGCCTGGAATGGTATTGGAAGTATGACTTCTGTAGCACTAACTCTTCAGTACCTTACAACCTGCAAGTATTGTAGAGTGTGGATAGAGAGGATTTAACTTTATGACCCCTCATTGTCTGTCACACAGTCTGCTATGTCTTAAAGAGATTGCTAATCTGAGGCTACTTTCTTCTGTCCTTGTTCCCAGGTACACATGCTCAGGGGTTCTGCTCTCTGGACTTTCCTCCTGGAAGGAGGTGTTTTATAGAGTACTTGGTGCTCTTTGAGCTTGGTTATTTCCTTGCAGTTGTTTCATTACCCAACTTGGTAATGATAATCTGTGCTAGTGAGCTTGAGGTTTTGTTCACTGTTTATATACAGTAGCTTGCCTGCAGTGCTGGCGAAGGGGTTCACATCAAATATCTTTTTATTGGGGTCTTTAACCAGCTTTTACAATAAAAGAGTATAATAAAAGAAGAAATAGTTTAGTAGACCAATTAGTTGTTAAGGAAGGGCAAAAATAACAGGACAATAAAGCAGTGTATCTAATTAAAAATTGAGTGCAAGTTGTGTAAGTTGGAAAAAATATTTGGCCACCAAGTATGCAAGTATAGATTTAGTGTCCCTTAAAAAAATAATAAAATGTATTTGCATGACCCTCATATTCGGAAATGATTGAAGCAATCAGAGTATATTCTGAGGCATCACAGAAAGGGCACCGTATGAGTGAGAGTTTACCTTCCTAGAACTACAAGGACAAAGTCTCTGAATAAAGGGTCCTATGAAATCTTCCCTCCAGTAGAGCTGATGGGAGGGCATCAAATGAGGCTTAGAAAAGGTCCATCTATATTTGCTTAATGTTAAGTTGTGAAAGTAAGCCACAATAAAAGGCAAAATTCTGCCATGCAGGTGTGGTGCCAATGAGATTGGTTAATTGCCTTGACAGCAACAGAGGATCAAACATGATTCTAAAACCTGAGATTAGGATCCTGATCCAGGCCTGAGCCTTAATACTTTGCACATTAGCTTCAAGCCTCAATACTGCATTTTGGCGTACCAAACAAGGCACTGAGAAAATTTGATTGGATGTCTTCAGGTTTGTGTATGAGCCGAGTTGTATCCCATATAATAATTGCTTTGTTGGGCTCTGCCTCTCCCTATCATATTTCCTTGAATGCAGCATTGTATATAAAACCTGCTCCACTTCATCAATGCACTCACAAACCCTCTCCTTCCCACAAAACCTTGCACTATAGCTGTCAGTTCTTTGCTGTCTAAAATCAAATGTTCATAGTCAAAACATCTGACAGTCTCATAGATCTGGCCATAGTCAGATCAGCCAGGTCCATCCCAGAGGACCTTTCGTTGTGGAAGGAGAGGCATTGTCACAGAGATAATGCCCACCAGGAAGTGGTAAGAAAAAAGTCTTTCTGGAGACTAGAGGTTCAGGGGGTTATTCTGCAGTACCTGGCAAATATATTCTTCCAGGCATTTTAGATTTTGTGTTTGAACAAATTAGATTTTTACAACAATGTTGATGTTCAGTGCCTACTAGGTATTAGAACAAGTTGTTGTGTTCTTTTGTATTTCCCCCCCTTAATCCCCTATGCGCATCCTGATCACCCATTAAGGGTGATTGCCCTTCTCCATTGATCACCCATTAAGGTGATTGCCCTTCTCCATCTGCATACAGTTTCATGCCCGTTGCTGGTTGGCTAACTAGCAACGGGGTCTTACCAGCCAATGGAATTGTGTGATTACAAGCCAGGGGAATCCCATAAAAGAGGGCTCCCCTGGCCCAGATGCCAGTCCGGATTTACTTTATGCCTTGCCAATAAACCAAGAGCTGACTGTCACTCGACT
>NW_015388273.1:0-3381 GCF_001527695.2 Protobothrops mucrosquamatus
GATCCTGCTCCACCTGTGCCTTTCATAGCTACAAAAAGATCTGTTCAACCAACAGACCCAGGAAAGCAAGGGGGTTTGGCCAGAGCGCAGGACTTTCTGTAGGGAGAAGGGAAGCTGTATGAAAATGGAATGGAAAAGTGATTGCAAGAGTTGAACCTAGGCAACTGGCTGAAATCTCTGGGCAAAGTTCCACTATTCCTGGAGGGACACACATACTCTGCAAAAGGAAATCAGAGTTCTCCCAGACCCCCTGAAACTGGGACAAGGGGCTAGGGTGGCTTCAAAAGTTGCCTTACCAAAGGGGCTAGGGGGGATTCAAATGTCAAGTTGCCAAGGGGCTAGGGCGGCTTCAAAAGTCGCCTTGCCAAGGGGCTAGAGCTATAAGATTTGCCTTGCCAGGAAGCAGAGGACCCCAGTTTGAGTCACTCTGTGCACAGGACAGTCGAAGGAATCTCACTGCGTATAATAGAAATAAGGGTCAGAATCTTGTCTGAAAATATGGGAAGCTCTGATTCAAAGGTCCTGCTGATGATGAGGCACGACCACAAACTAGAAGCCAGTCCACAGCTGCATCATTAGCCACTTTAAACCCCTCCAATCCATACATGAAGCAAACTGACACCCACCATAAAGATGTGGCACGACCACGAAGCCAAACAACAGCAATGAAGCTCACCATCTCAAATCCCCCTGAAACTCAGAATAACCTGAGCACAACAAAGCCCCCACCCAAACAGAACACTCTCCCATCCAATCAGAGCACAGCCAACCCCCCCTCCAATCAGAGCACAGCCAAGCACCTTAACCAATCAGAACATACCTCCACCCAATCAGAACACAGCCAAGCTCCCACCCAATCAGCTCAAACCCCACTGGCAGTTAAAAGGAAGAAACAGCTGCACACGGCCCCTGGACCTTGTTACTGGTCCTGGTTGTATCAGCTGCGCTCCAGCGGTGATCCTTCCTCCGCTGGTTGTCCCTATCCTGCAAGACTTATCTATGCGGTTGCTCCTGTCAAGCTCGTTTGCCCGCGGGTTGGGGGTGGAAGTGTCACTCCTCTTTCTCTCTCTCCTCAACCCCATCCCCCATCCCCCTTGTGTATGTGATTCCATGTTTCTGTTCCCCACACTGGTTGGGCCCACTTGGCACACTTTCCTTTCTGGACCCCCGCTGGGTTTGGTTACCCCACTGCCGCTCCCACGGGTCTTCCTCTCCCTTCCTACAGTCATATCCCCCACACCTCTTTTACTCCTTCGCATTTTATCTCTATCATTCCCCCCTCCGGGCNCTCCTGGCTAGACCTCCTTTCTTCCTTGCCCTCATAACTGCTTGTTCCATGCTGCTGGTATGCTGGGGTTGTCAGGCGAGATGGCCGGGTCGCACCCGCTGGCGCGGGGCGACTCACTAGTCTACCCTCCTCCTCCCTCGCCCATAAGCGGGTGGTTGTCTCTCTGGAATCCTCTTCCTCTCCGTCAATCCTCGTATCTCTCCACCTCATTCCTTTCTCACTGCTTATATCTCCTACATCCTCCCTCCTCCTCCCGTTGCACTCCTTGTTGGTTCCCCTCTCTTCCTTACACTCATACCTGTTTATTCTATGCTGTGAGTGTGTCGGGGCTGCTAAACGGGGTAGTGGGGCCGTCCCCACCCACACGGGGCGGCTCGTTCCGCTCGCCTCTTCCTTCGCGCGCGAGCGACTGCCCCTCTGGGACCTTTTCCCTCTCCATAGATCTTCACCTCCCCCCCTCCTTTTCCTCCTCCACTGATCGTAACTGTCACCCTTTCTTTCCTCTTTCCATCCTCCTCCTTGTCAAACCCTCTCTCCTTATTCCTGTACTTAACTCCTCCTCTCTGTCCTAGTCTCGCCAGGGTGGTTGGGGTGGTGGTGGTCGTCCTCATTAATCTGTGGTGGTTCAGTAGATCGCTCTCCCCCTCTTTCCTATCTGGGCGAGTGTCCGTTCGTCCGGGGTTCTCCTCCTCCCCCCCACCTCTCTTTCCTCCCCGGTTAAGTCTGTCTCTCATACCTCCTTTCCCCTTTCCTTCTTCCTCCTTACCAACTCTCTTATCTTCTCTTCCTCCCCCCTTGCCGTCTCCTCCGTGGTTCGGGCACACCCTCGTCATCGCTTTTATGTGCGAGTGGGTAGCCATCTGTTCGAAGTCTCCCTCCTCCCCATCGGTCTTCACACTCCCTTCCCTTCTTTCCTCGCCACCAGCCTTGCCTCTTGCGTCCTCTCCCCTCCCACCTCTCTTCCCCTCATCTCCTCCTCCTTCCATCCCACCCCCATTCTCCCTGCCAGTGCCACCTTGTCTTACTCGCACTCCCTCCTGCCTCTGTCTATCTTCCTTAACCCAATCGCCACCACTCAGGGGATTGCTCCGTGTCCTCTGTTGTCCTTGGCATGGTGGTGTTATGAGGTGGGGCAGTCGAGTTGCCAGGCGTCTTGGGGGACTCCTCCTCCTCTCTCCCGTGTACGGTCGGGTAGCTGTTCTTCCCCTGGGATCTCCTTTCTCTCTATCCGCCTCCGTTCTGTCATCTCCGTGTGATCCAGTCTCAAGCTGGTCATCCCAATCATTCCTCACTTCCGTGGGGGGGGAGGAGGAGAACCCCGGACGAACGGACACTCGCCCAGATAGGAAAGAGGGGGAGAGCGATCTACTGAACCACCACAGATTAACGAGGACGACCACCACCACCCCAACCACCCTGGCGAGCCTAGGACAGAGAGGAGGAATTAAGTACGGGAATAAGGAGAGAGGGTTTGACAAGGAGGAGGATGGAAAGAGGAAAGAAAGGGTGACAGTTACGATCAGTGGAGGAGGAAAAGGAGGGGGGGAGGTGAAGATCTATGGAGAGGGAAAAGGTCCCAGAGGGGCAGTCACTCGCTTGCGCGCGAAGGAAGAGGCGAGCGGAACAACGAGCCGCCCCGTGTGGGCGGGGACGGCCCCACTACCCCGTTTAGCAGCCCCGACACACTCACAGCATAGAATAAACAGGTATGAGTGTAAGGAAGAGAGGGGAACCAACAAGGAGTGCAACGGGAGGAGGAGGGAGGATGTAGGAGATATAAGCAGTGAGAAAGGAATGAGGTGGAGAGATACGAGGATTGACGGAGAGGAAGAGGATTCCAGAGAGACAACCACCCGCTTATGGGCGAGGGAGGAGGAGGGTAGACTAGTGAGTTGCCCCGCGCCAGCGGGTGCGACCCGGCCATCTCGCCTGACAACCCCAGCATACCAGCAGCATGGAACAAGCAGTTATGAGGGCAAGGAAGAAAGGAGGTCTAGCCAGGAGGATAATGGGAAGAAGAAGAAAAACACAGGGGATGCAAACAGCCCGGGAAGAGAAAGGAGGGGAGGTGTGAGGACCGATGGAAAGGAAGA
>NW_015388273.1:5471-41517 GCF_001527695.2 Protobothrops mucrosquamatus
GCCCCGCGCCAGCGGGTGCGACCCGGCCATCTCGCCTGACAACCCCAGCATACCAGCAGCATGGAACAAGCAGTTATGAGGGCAAGGAAGAAAGGAGGTCTAGCCAGGAGGATAATGGGAAGAAGAAGAAAAACACAGGGGATGCAAACAGCCCGGGAAGAGAAAGGAGGGGAGGTGTGAGGACCGATGGAAAGGAAGAGAGCCCCAGAGGGGTAGTTACTCGCCTACAGGCGAGGAAAGAAGGGCACAAGTTATGGAGCCACCCCGGGTTAATGGGAGTGGCTCGGACACCTCGCCCAACAACCCCAATACACCCGCAGCAGGAAAGAAACAGGCAGGCTGGCAAGGAGGAAGAGATTGGCATGGAAGAGAATGGAAGGAAGGAAGAGGGGGGGAGGAAGGATGAATCCAACTGGCCCGGAGGGGGGAATGATAGAGATAAAATGCGAAGGGGTAAAAGAGGTGTGGGGGATATGACTGTAGGAAGGGAGAGGAAGACCCATGGGAGCGGCAGTGGGGTAACCAAACCCAGCGGGGGTCCAGAAAGGAAAGTGTGCCAAGTGGGCCCAACCAGTGTGGGGAACAGAAACATGGAATCACATACACAAGGGGGACGGGGGATGGGGTTGAGGAGAGAGAGAAAGAGGAGTGACACTTCCACCCCCAACCCGCGGGCAAACGAGCTTGACAGGAGCAACCGCATAGATAAGTCTTGCAGGATAGGGACAACCAGCGGAGGAAGGATCACCGCTGGAGCGCAGCTGATACAACCAGGACCAGTAACAAGGTCCAGGGGCCGTGTGCAGACCAAGTTCGAACTATAAAGACTCTCCCATGGACTGACCGTTTAAGCCCTGATGATGTCAGCAGAACGCTGACGAAAGCTTGGCATTGGTACTGTAATATTAAACTCCTAGAGTTTGATTATTTTACCCTGGTGTTCGTTTTATTTTATTTGTTTGGCATATATATATATGTATATATGTATATATATATGTTTTCTGAGGTTTTCGCGGGTGTTTGTATGTAGGTCTGTTATTCGGGTTTTCTCCCGCGTAAAATTGGAAGTGTCTTGGCGACGTTTCGACAAAGTCCCATTCGTCATCTTCAGGCTGGTGTTTTCGGCTTCGTGTTTCTAGGAGCAATGTGCGATCGCAGCTGTTTCTTACGGGTACAGGTATGCAGGTCTTGGCGTATTCGGGTCTTTTCCCGTATACGATTGAGAGTATCTTGGCGACGTTTCGACAAGGTCCCACTTGTCATCTTCAGGCTGGGGTCTTCGGCTTCGTGCCTGTGCGAGCAAAGTGTGATCGGAGCTGCCGTCTCTCTATAAATACTGGTGTGTGTGTGTGGAGTGCTGGCTTTGTTGCTGTAGGTGGATTGGTTGGCTCTGTGGGAGCCATTGTTTGTGGATTGTTTGGCTGTTTCATAACATCCTGAGTAGTTGAGGTGCTGGCTGTGTGCCCATTAGTCTTTTGTGTTATAACGACCTGGGTAATGGGTTGTGTGATTACATCCTGAGATCTAATGTAGTGATATCCTGAGTTTTGTGTTGCAACATCCTGGGTGGTTGGCTGTGTTGTAACATCCTGAGCTTTAGAGTTGTAACCTCCTGAGTTCTGTGATGTGATGTCCAAAGCAGAAGGCTGTGATGTAGCATACCGGGCTTTGGTTTGGCTCCGAGTTTGCGGTCTAGCTCTGTGTTCATGGCATGTGTCCGTTTGCTTTGTGTGGGGGTCGGAGGGAGGTGCAGCAGCTGGTGATGTCGTGGTTTGACTTCTGGATGGTGGTTGCATTTCGTCTGAGGGATGGATTTGTGCTTGGGTTTGGGTCTGGTGAGGGTGAATGGTGGTGGCGTACTGTGTTGTTCTGGGTCCGGTGTCAGTTTTCGTGGCTAGGACCCGTTTGCTGATTAGGGCTAGTTTCCAGATGTCTGGTAGGTGGGAGTTATCGTCACGTTTATTCATGTTGTGGGGGTGTTTTTCTATTTCGATGGCTTCCATAATTATTCTCTTGTGGTGTTCAGTTTTGAAGATTAGTTTGGTTCCTTCAAAATCAATTTCATGTCCTGTAGCTTTAAGGTGCTGGAAGAGGGAGGAAGTTTTTTCTTCTTTTCTGACTGCGTTATTGTGCTCTGCGATGCAGGCATTTATTCTCCTATTAGTTTGTCCAATGTGGTATATCTATGGTATTTCATAGATTCCTTGGTTTTCTAGCTGGATCCTGTCTTTGGGGTTTCTTAAGATGTTGGCTATTTTTGGTCGGTGCCGAAGGCTGTCTTGATATTGTGTTTGTGGAGAATTTTGCTGATTTTATCTGTGGTGCCTTTGATGTAGGGGAGGAGGGCTAAATAGTGTTCCAACGGGTTCATTCGTCTATGTGGAATCAAGAAAGGAGAAATGGTTCGTTTGCTGCCTCCGTTCTCTTCATCGCTATCAGGCAGGAGGTTAAGTAGCGTCCCCACGGGTTCTCCCTGGGGAGAGGGCTGAAGGCTGGTACAATGGGTGGAACTTCAAGCATAAGTTTTCATTTCGTTGTAAGCGGATGGAGTTTATAAGGACTTAGCAGGCACGGGAGTGAACTGGGAAATGCTAATGGTTAGGTGGCAAATTGTTTTTGGTTGTTAGGCCTCTTCTCACCCTCCTCTCTCTGCCTCCCTCCTTTCTTAGGTAGTCTTGCCGCCGATATGGGTGAAGGCGACCCCAAGAAGCCTTGGGGCAACATGTCCTTGTACACATATTTCGTGCAAATGTATCGTGAAGAACATAAGAAAAAACATCCGGACTCTATATTTTAGATTTTGCTGAGAAAGTGAAGTGCAACTTGATATTGGCTGTCAGTATTAAAAACTGCATAGAAATATGTGTAGATAAAGTGATTATCTGCGAAGGGATCTATATTCTAATGTGTAAGTAGTAGCAAAAAGGCCACTACTGTTGGACTTTTCTTGAAAGCAGATATTATATGTTCTGGTAGATTTTATGGTTCTTAATTTTGAGCAAAGTAAACAATTACATACTCAACCTTTTCTTGCATATATTGCATTGTATTTTTAACAAGTTTATAATAAAATGAAGCACATTGTTATTGTACTGTAATGTTTGGAACATTATATTTACTCAGTGTAATTAGCCGATAGGTGAGTGCATTTGATCCCTCACTGGGATTGTAAAACTCTTGTACATAAAAGAATTGTCCCTACAATAATAAATGATAATTACAATCATGATAAAAATGATAATAATAATAATAAATTATATAACATTTTTCACTACCGATAACGACCAGATACTGCGTAATAAAGTTTATTATTATTATTAATGTTAAATGTTAAAACAATTTATAAATGAACATACTGTAACCCATATAGAATATTTACAATGTAGAGTAACCATTTTGCTACTTGGCAGAAGACAAAACTTTCAAGTGCTGTTTGAATTCATATACTGCAGGTATGGTACATAATTGACTAATAATGTACTGCAACTCTTTGTCATAAAATTGAGTATGTGTAGGCCTAAAGTTGGGGGGGAAAAATTCTGCAAGGAGTTCTGGAAAAGTCTACCATGTTTACTAAGAATTATAAATGCAGCTTCAGTAAGAATCTGGCTTTCTGGAAAACTAGGTACAACTTAGTTTTGAATGTAGAATTAATGCCTAGAGATAAAAGTTAAAAGAGATTGTCATTGTTTGTAGCCACCTAATAGTGTAGATGGTGTTCTCTATGTCATAATAGAATTCATTATAGCTTAAAAATCATATCTGGAACATGTATGCCTTTTTCTTTCAGTGTTGTAGACACAATTGAGTAGGATACAATATATAGCTGAACAATTCAGTTTAGAATCAGTGTGTTAACTTCACTGAGATTCCTCAGGTACCCACTATTCTCCAAGATGCCTGCAAAATTTCAAAAATGTTTTTTGCTCTCTTGGTAGAATAATGTGATCAATTGATTATTGATCAATTTGTTGCATTTTTATGGGGAATGCATGGCACGTATGAGAACTTTCTATAGCAGTGATGGTGAACCTTTTAGAGCAGTGTTTCTCAACCTTGACAATTTTAAGGCATGTGGACTTCAACTCCCAGAATTCCACAGCCAGCATTGCTGGCTGTGGAATTCTGGGAGTTGAAGTCCACATGCCTTAAAATTGTCAAGGTTGAGAAACACTGTTTTAGAGACCGAGTGCCCAAACTGCAACCCAAAACCTACTTATGCATCGTCGGGTGCCGGGTGGGCGTGGCTGCAGTGGTAACAGCAGACTGAGTGGGACTAAAAAGTTCAATCAATCAATTCCAACTTTGCAAGATCTTTTTTTCCCGCGAGAAGTTGAAATTGACTGATTGAACTTTTTTTTTTTGTACACGGCGGCGGAGGCCTAAGCGAAAAGGTTTTAAAAAACCCAGCTGAAGGCCTAGGACTGGGGCAACGGCGCGTGTGCCCACAGAGAGGGCTCTCAGTGCCGCCTCCGGCACCCGTGCCATAGGTTCGCCACCACTGTCCTATAGCATATATAATTACTGAAAAATGCAAGCTATCATACAGGAACTGCATAATTTATGAAAATTCTAGTTATGATAGAAATCAAAATTTAAGTTCTTTAGATATGCATTGAATGGTTCATTACTTCTTTGATACTTTTATGAGTGGTTTTTACAGGAGCTGCTAATCTAAAAAATCTTTGTTCTTTCCCTAGAACAGTAGGACACCAATGAAAGGTTAAAACTTGCATTCTGTAACTATCAATAAATGTTTGAGTGTTCATAAGAAATTTTGATTCCAAATAAAAAAATAATTGTCTTTTCTTCTGATGTATGATTTGCTTTTTGTGCTAGCACACTAATGCTGGTATGCAACGTTAGTAGGCTAGACAAGTTATTTTAATTCTAAGTCCTGATTGTACAATATGCATTTTCTGTCTATTGATCAATTATTAAAGAAGTACATGGAGTAACACTAAATATATGCTTTCTAGAAGTTAGCTCTGGATTAATTTGTCTTGATGAAGAGGTGAGAATTGGATTTCCATAGTTTGAAATATGTAAGCTAAACTCAGTCTAAGTTCTTGGTTTGCTTTGAATTCTTTTAATAGCTCAGTATTTTTACACTTTAGTTTTGCATATTGTACAAGTTTAGTCTGTTTTGTTAGTAAATGATGTATTAACACGAAGTCAGAAGGATTGATTAAATAACTTTCACTGTATTATGCAAACATTATTTCTCCATTTCAGTGAAATCCAAAATACATCAAATTCAGGATTTATCCTCATTAAGCCAATGTCAGAACTTTTTATATAATTTTTATTAAATTTTTAACAGTAAAACCTATAAGAGAAAGGTAATAGTGAAAAAAGAAAATAGAAAAGGAAAAGATAAAAGATAAAAGATCAAGAAGCAACTTCCAATTTTTTTGATAAGTTATACATTTACTTTGCCTCCTCTAAAGTTGGATTGTAATTTCCTTTCTGTAAGTTATCTTCAAACCATAAATCACAAGTTCATTTTTCTCTTTTCAACAGAAAGTCCATAAGGCATTTTCAGTCTCTAATTTAATTGTTTATCTTTTCTCTAATCCGGATAATTTTGCCATCTGCTGGATATGTCATCTTCAACCATTTCTCTATTGTGGGTATTTCAGAGTTTCATTTTTGCGCATATGATATTCTCACAGCAGGGAGAACTTGTATCTAATTGTGCATTAATTCCAGGAAGAAAAAATTCTTATTTCAGTTGAATGTTATTTTTAAAATTTTTTGCAACATATATATTTGAACCCAGAAATTTCTGGCTGTTTTACAAGTCCACCCAGCATGATAAACTGACCCTTCATGTTTTCCCTGTTTCCAACATAAAGTTATCTTTATTCATTCTAGGCATTTTTTCTAGATTCCTATACCAATGGTCCCTCATTAAAAAAAAATAAGTTAACCAATGTATATTTAAAACATTTTCACGAAGTATTTTCCCACTGTTTCCAAAGTTTTTAGCCTATTTTATCATGTTTTCACTTGTTCTGTTTCAAATTTTAATAAAAAATTTATATTAGAATTACCTGTTAATTATTTATATGTATTTCAAGTTCAGATTGTCTTCTGATGCTCAATTGCAAATATCCTATTATCTGCCTTTAATCTTAAGAATTTTTTTTAATGAAAATACAATGTGCTAGTTTTCAGTGAAAGGCAATTTACAGTTTATATATATTTTTATAACATTTTATTGGTACTTTGAGTAGAGAAACTACTCTAGACTTTGAATGATCTTCATAACTATAAACAGTTCTGAATTGCATCTAAATTTATACAGCGTACTGCATGATGTGGCTGCTTATTTTAGATTTGGGGATGTATGTTTGATGGAAGGGGATGTGATAAAAATGAATCTTTTATATATATGTATATGTTTCTAAACCTCTATATCTATCTGTCTGTCTGTTTCTAATAGTGTTTGCAAGGGTATGTATATGCTAAGACTCTAAACTTTAAAACTGTGTAACAGAAATCTGTAGCTCCATGACCCATAGTGATGAGAAAGGATACTCCCAACTAATGCTCTAACACAGGGGTCTTCAAATTTGGCCCTTTTGTGACTTGTGGGCTTCAGCTCCCAGAATTCCTCAGCTAGCGTGCCTGGCTGACGAATTCTGGGAGTTGAAGTCCTCAAGTCATAAAAGGGCCAAGTTTGAAGACCCCTGTTCTAGTACTAGTTAACTCATCATCAATTCATATGGATATTCTAGTGGTGAACAGGACGAAAAGCTGAGTTCTGAAAATCTCAATGCTTGAAGAAGCTATAGGCACAAAATGCATGGTAACCAGAAATAGAAAATAAAAGGTACTCTTTATAATGAAGGAATAGTTAGAAATAAATGCAACATAAATGTATTTTCTAATGACTTGCACATGGTAAAATGTGATACAAGTTTCAATTTGTCATGGCAGTACTAAAAACATTTTTTTGTCAGATTCATCAGGGCATTTTTAAAGCTAATTTCTATAGTTTATTTTATAAATGTAACATAGATCTTAGGCAGATTAGTTTTCTTGACTAAGGCCTGCTAGCTGTAATTTTGCCTCCTTTCATGTAAATCAGCTCTCACCAGTACTGATTAGAATACAAGATTCTTATAATACATTAATAAAACCTTTAAATTGTACAACTACTGTGAAAGAAAAATAAAATCATACCAGTAAGCTCCTTATCTTCTATATTTGAAACATAACTACAATAGCTGAATTTGATGTTTTGCTACAATAGTATATCCTACGCTAGAACTTGCTTAAAAGAATTTCAACATGTCACATTAATAGAATGCAAGTTCATATAAAATATTCCTATTTCCACATGGAAAATATAGCTATTTTCAATTTTCCCAATTTGCAGCTCCCTCTTTCAAGTTCAAGAAATTTTGTGAATCATTAAATGTGGCAGCATTTCAGCAGAACCAAGACTCAAAATGCTTTTGAGTTTTAACCAAGTAAAAAACCTGAAGGGATGACTATGGAGCAAGCAGGGTCAGACTATGTGTTTTCCTGATGCTACTTTTCTTTGGTGTGTGCTATATGCTCTTTTCTTACTGTGATAGTTTCAGCAGAAATCATGGCAGCATATTCTATTGGCAAGCCATCCCCGATTTCCTTAGTACTTTTCTTTCATTTCTTTTCCCCACAATAAATTCAATAAATTGAATTGAATTCTATTTCTAGATTTACTACCGTATATTCTTTTTATAGTATATATATTCTTTTTATAGTATATTAGTAGGAAATAGTCATTGTGGGGATTTTATTAATTATTGCATGTATGCGGATATGATTGGTAGCAAATTCAGTTTAATATATACTTTCTAATTGTGATAAATAGATGGATAAGGAATATGATAGAAAACTTCATTTTGAACATCTGCTTCTAAGCATAAACGCCTCAACTTTGAGAAGAGAATGGATATGCTAAATGTCCACAAATTGATGATACTTTATGTCCACCAATGAAAATAAGTTATTAAATTAACAATTATGTTTGCTTTTTGATCAAGACCTAGTTATTTTTATAGAAATGAAATTAAAAAAATGATGGAAAATCTTCATTCCAGCCACTCTTATTCAAGAATATTTATATTTGAGTCATCTTCATAATGGCTAGATTGGGAAATGCAATTCTTAAGTTTTTAACACTTCCCTTTTAATCACATTGACTCTTATCTTAATACCTTACTGCTTTTTAAAACAGTCTCAAAATCACATTGACTCTTATCTTAATACCTTACTGCTTTTTAAAACAGGTGAATACTTAAAAGTTATGAGTTCTCTTCTACTAACACACATTTTAGTGTGTGTGCACCAGTACAAATAGCAACTATTTTCAAGTGCAAATTGATGCAAGATTTGCCTTCATACAATAAACTTTTATTGACTTTCAGAATAAGATTTGATGCTATGCCTGGACATTTTTAACTCTAATGTTCTTGTCTTAGAAATAAACAAACTAGTCCATGTATGGATCAGATACTATAAGGAAACTTCTGCATGGATCAAAGCTTGTGTGCTTTGTTGGTTCAGAGCTGGCTATTTTGCCAAAGGCATTCCAGGATGGGAATACCAAGGAAAATGCCCGTGGTGATAGAAAGGCATGAGAAGTAAATGCAGGATGGTGAGGGTAAAAATATAGGGTGGAAGTGCTGTAAGTAGAAGTTATGGGGAAACAAGGTGCTGGGAAGATAGGCAGCATAGGTATCCAGTGCAGAGGAAAATCAGTGGGCAGGATGCTGTACAAACCACATGCAAAAGGAAAGCAGAAGTGTCCCAGCAATGCCCTATTTGCATGTAATATTGTTCCAAATTTGCCTCAGTTGAAACCTGGATTATTTGAATTTTGCATTAGCTGGGCCTGGGTTGACCAATGGAGTAACCACCAGCTCCACCTAGATTGGCCCAGCCAAATTCTAAGGCATAATGTTTTATTTCTATCCATAGGCCAAAACTCATTTTTCACTTCATCTATATCTCTGACATTATGTACTTTTCTTGGTAAAAATACAGAGTGGTTGATCACTGACTTCTCATGTGTAGTATGAATTGATGCCGTTAATATGATAATCCCTTTTGGTATCTTCCTATACTGCTTATGGCCAAGATTTAAGTATCAACTTGCTTTAACTCAGCAGCTAGGATGACCTTCATGAGCTGGGTAACCCTGTTGGAAATATATACTTTTGGCACACATTCCTGTTATTGTTTGTTCATCCCATCCAGAAACAACATCCACCACCATAATGAGGCAGCACAACAATCTATCCATTCATCTATGAATTTATGAATCCTTTCATGTATGCATTAAATATATATACTTTCTCAAAGTATTTTGATGAATGATGAACATGATTAAGGGAAAATCAATTACTGGTGCAAATATATTATAAACCCACAAGTTAAAATTTATTTCTTCACCTAAAAAATAAGCAACCCAGAAGATATACAGAAAAATCCCCAGATTATTCCCTGTAAAACTTTTGAAGATTTATACAATCTTTACAGAAACATACAGTGTATCAAAATCTGCATAAATCAAATTTATAAAATGCGTAGAAATGCATAGTGATCAACTTACAGAGCAAGGATATGGGATCTACTTAAAAAGCAGGTTACAGTATGAAAAGTCATTAGGAATAACGGCTTATGTTATAAGAATGATGTTTAAAAATACAGATCCATTCTCACATACAATATTATTTTAAATGGATTGCACACAATACCCATTTAGCACATACACACTTGCACAACGTGCAATCTCACTTATGCATAGTAATCTGATTAATATATTTTCCAAAAAGAATGACATACTCTCATTCAAAGAAATATTAAATGTGCCCAGAAATTTTATCACCCTTTTCCCATCTTCTTCCACTTCTTCTACAAGTTATTAACACTTTTTTAATGGAATACCCAAAATACATGCCTGAAAAATCACCCTAAAACTAAATTATATGTATCTGGTCTTAAGGACAGCATTTATCCTTTTAAATAAAGAATCTCCATCACTCTCTTTTAGGGGTAGATAAAATCAGTGCCAAAGATTTGCACTATTGAAATTATTTTTGTAATTCAATAAACTCCCTTTTTACGACCCTGTAATCCTTTAATTTGGATTAGGATCGGGGCGACTGGATGGAACTGAGCGTTTACTGGCAGGATGCCCTTCCTGACACTACTTGGAGTTTGCAGCAGATATTTTTTTCTTTGCGCTGTAGGAAACATCTGCCGCTACCTAGGATTGAACTCTCAACCTTCCGAATGGGATATAAGCGTCTTTACCACTAGGCCACTTATTTTGTAATTCAAGAAAACCATTTAAAAAATTAATTTTAAAATGAATTGGAATTCATTGATTCTATGCATAAAGTATTTCAGTAGAATATAAGTGTGCACTACTTCACACCAGACCTACAATGTAATTATTGAAACCACTCTTTAAGACTGAATATTTAATTTGGACATTTTTTTTATTCTCCCCAAAAATGCATTTTATTAACCACATATTTTTAAAAAAATATTCTTTACTTTTTTATTTAGTTAGGGTTGAGCAGTGCTTCCAAAATAGTTTGGAAAAGGTGATTCAGGAAGTACAGGAGTGTGATTATAGAACCTACGTGCAACTCTAAAGCAGTTTTAGATTGCACAGCTTCCTCTACAGCTTTTTCCCTCAGGAAAAGAAATGCCTTAAAAAAATGAAGACAGATATGTTTATATCACTGAATTCTCTCAAGTACATTTTTGAAACTGAAACAGAGTCACAGCACAATCCTAATGTGCTGTATATTTAATTTTCTATGTTTGATTTTGTCTTCATGATATATCAAATCCAATTGTTCAAAACATCTCTTAAACTATTTATTTGGAAGAATGAAATTCTCAAGTTACGTACCAAAGAAACAAAGACCCACTCCCCAATTCTACTATACATGGATAGATTTCTTACCAAATACTTCCTATAAAATAATTCAGAAATTGTTAAGAAATTGGATTCAACTTTATGAACTGAACTAGGTAAATTTTGCTATTCCATATTAGGCAGATGTAGACACATTGTTCATTTCTGACATATCTTGTTATGTAAGGGATAATATAGCAGGGAAATTCAGTGTTTGTATCTTTGCAATTCAGTGCAACAAATTCCACTTGAGGCATCAAATTAGAGAAGACTTAATCTGTTTCAATGCTATTTCATACAAATGCTTCATAGATTTAAGTGCTACCCTTTACACCAATTTAATCCTTCAAAATGTTCAAGATGTTTTAACATTACTATTTTGGACACTCATGTCACATTATTGGTATGCTTTATGCACCAATTATTTAATATACTAATTAGGAATGAAGAGTATACTAGTAAAATTAGAACATTATTTAAATATAATGAGTGCATTGCAAATTTTTCCTGTTCCTAGCAAGAAAAGAGAGACTTCAATATATTCATGCTGTAACAAATTTTCTCTGATTAGTTAAGGAAGAAAAATTAAGGAGGCACTAAATATACTGAGGATTCTTTTTTCAAAAAAGCAGCATGACTGTGAAAGAAGGCCACCTTGGCTATAAACCTGTGGCAGTGCTTGGTAAAATGTAAAAACAAAACAATATATAACAAGTCAATAATCCCCATATTATACTCCAAGTTTTTTCAAGTGTGAATGTTGGAATTAAAAAAAAACTGCCTGCAAACCCCTGAGTGTAATCCCAAAGAAGACAACAAATACTTGGATCCAATTCTTTTGCTTGTGCCCAAGTGAAAGGCACTTATACACACCTGGGAAGTTGCCCATTTTCAGCCCTTTACACCATACAGAAAGTTTACAGAAGGTCCTTAAGGAGGGCTCTTGGGATAGGGTTGTCACCATAAGAGGAAAAGGAATGACCCACGTAGAAACAATCTCCTACTACTTTGGATCCAAGCTTGTGCTTCTAACTTTGTTCCAGTGAAACAAGTCAAAGCACTTTAAATGATAAGCCAGAGCATCTTAAAACAACACCCTAAAAGAAAGCAAAGAGATGTAAACATCTATTGACATTTAAGGTAAGAGCAGTTTTTGTAAACATTAACTGCAGATGATAAATCTATCACAGTTCGTCTAAATCCTTCATCCAGATCAGGACATTCCAGGCTCCCAGCTATACAAGTTAACAGTTGCAGCAGTTTTCAGGTTATTTTCAGTTCTTTACAAATTACATTTGTCAGTAGGTAGATGCAGCTATTTTGTTTACACACTTAGGATATTGTTCATTTCCCATTTTTGTGTTGCTTTATTTGAGTCACAATCTGAAATAAATACTTGATGTAGAACCTCTGAACGGTCCAAGCATTTCCCTGATGAAATGTGAGTAAATCTATAAAGATTCTGAAAAGCAAAAACAATAAGCTATTAGTTTCCAATTAAAAACAACAAAACTAATTTATTTTTTCTTTAACTTCTCAATAGCAGAGTAGAAATATAGGTTAGGAACTATTTGTTAGATCAACATGCCTACGTCTGACAATTCTAAGGATCTTCAATTTTTCACAGGCATCTGCTATTTACTATTAGATTTACAAGAAAAAATATACAAAGGAATATATTGTAGTAGCAATATATACACAAAAGAAAAAACAGACTCAATAAAAATATTCCTTTTTGAGCAACAAAATAAAATTCTGTGACTAAAACTTTGGGACTTAGGTATGTGAGCACCTAAGTAAGAGTTGTCTGTTGGAAGATTTGGTTAGGAATAGTGTGACCCTCCTGGTCCTCAAATGACTTTTGATGCCATCTACCACAGCTGGACCAGCATAAAGCTCAATTTTATAATGGTATTTTACCTTCCAGAGGGGCTGATCTCAAATGACCATGGTGGAGGCTGAGGTATCAGGTATGTAGGAGCTCTAATGTGAGTCCTGCAGGAGCCAGCCTTTTATCCCACTATTCAGCTTCTAAATGTACATTTTCGGAAAGGTCATAAGTAGGCATAGGTAATGTATAACCAATATGCAACTCATACTCAATTATACATGTCCACTTCTGATTGAATGACAGAAGGCGCCTAGAGTCATTGCAAAATGAGATGGGTGGCAAATAAAATTTAATAAATAAATGTGTAATTCAGTGGAAGTCCTGACCTAGTAACTTGAAGAAAAATAGGCTCAGTATGAATCCTCGCAAGAAAAACTTCTATAATTCCAAAGCCTATTCAATCAGGAAATATTTAATCTTTAACTCTAGAAGGTCACACTTACCAAATGGAGTTGGCTCATAATTTGGGGCTTTTGGAATCAACGTTTCTGCCAGAACAATAAGTGAAGGCTGTGGCTGGGACAGCCTTTGGTATCTTGTGTGCCAATTTTATGCTGCCCATCACTACTGTTATTCCCTCTATTTTTACTCATCTGCAATCAAATTCCCCATCCCTGAGAGGCTCTGTGAATCATAGTCAAGCCAGTACAGGTAGTCTTATGACTGCAATTAATCCTGAAATTACAATTGTAAGTTGAGGCATCATGTGACTGGACTCAAAGTCATGACTGTTTTTTTATGACATCATTAATGTAATGTGGCAGTCAATAAGCTAACATAGCAATTATTAAGTGAATTCATTTTCTCTAAAGGTTTTTTTTGCTAGAAACCAGAAGTAAATAGGGAAACCAGCTAAAAATGTCACAAATGACAGTTATGTGACTGTGGGACATTACAAACAGTAAAAGTGAGTTGGCTATCAAAAGCCCAAAACATGACCACAGCGTTTTTATCTGTGTGTGTGGGGAGGGAGAGATCCATTACATGTTGCAAGGTCATTACATGTTGCAAGTAACACTGGGGAAGTCCACTGAAACTTCAAACAGTCATTAAGTTGAAGATTATTTTTAATTAATAATTGCTCCTCTTCCTAATTCTAGATACACAACAATACATAACATATATAGCAAGATAAACAAAGCAATAAATACTAACAAAACAACCTTGCCCATTTTATTAATCCACACAATCCATCCCACCACATACTGACTCAACCCTGTGAGATCAACTCTCCCCTCTACTCCAAAGAGAGAGTGCACGAAGTCCTTTATATTCTTGACTCTACCACTTGCAGACTGAACTGGACTATGGAAAGGACTATGAGCTGGTTCAAGGCTGTCATCAATACCTTTTTGAGAGGAAATGGCAGAGGTTCTTAACGAGGCACTAGTTTGCTGACTCAAGAGGCCAAGTCTGGTACATCAGACTTAAGCAACTTTCTATGTTTAACCTTTCTTTTTGGGTAGGCTACTGATCTGAACTGAAATTGTAGAAAATTCTAGAAGATGAAGATTATCTAGAGCCTTGGCAGTATAGGCAGCTGAGCCCAGGGATGATATTAAAACAGGATTTTTGCTCTCTTATCCAATTAGGAAGCCCTTGCTAAAAGATCCATAAGATCCATTTACCAGTACATATAGAGCAGAGTGAGCATCCTCTATCACAGTTTCGTTCCTCTGAAGTAGCTTGTCCTGGAAATGAGGATCATCTCAACCCTCAAGGCTTTCCAATCCCTTTGAAGAGTTAAATGCAACCACTATGAATGTGGTATTATTACTTCTACTGCTTAATTGCCAATTGCATTATTTAATTATTATAGTGATTTTGCATTGCATTGTATAATGGAAGCTCAGTAAGCCATGTAGAGGGCAGTAAGATTTCAGGTAGTAAAAAATCTTATAAAGAAATAAGTAAGAAAGTAAGTAAATACCGTATTTTCCGGCGTATAAGATGACTTTCTAAACCCTGAAAATCTTCTCAAAAGTCGGGGGTCGTCTTATACGCCCAGTTGTCTTATACGCCGGAAAATATGGCCGAGCCGGCCACGTTTCCCCAGGCCAGGCCAGGCCGGGCCGCAGTCATGGCTGGTGTGGCAGCCGGCGGGACCATCGCACCCCGGGAAGCCGAGCCGGCCATATGTCTCGCCGGGCCGGGCGGCAGTCATGGCTGGGCTGGCGGCCAGCGGGGGCATCGCACCTCGGGAAGCCGTGCCGGCCACATCTCTCCCCGGGCCGGGTGGCAGTCAGGCATGAAGCTCGCCTGGCTGCTGCAGGGCTCTCCGCCTCCCTGCCCCATCGGTGGTGCCTTCCTCGGCCACTTTCGGGGAGCTGCCGCCGCCCTCGGTGCTGCAGGAGAAGGAGACCTTGGGCTGCGAGGGTGGCGGCAATCGGGCCCCCCCTCGTCCCCGCGGCGACACTCCCCGTAGCAGCTGCGGCCACCCATGGTGCACCCGGCCTTGGCGCCCTCCTCTTGCGACGGCGAAGTGGCTGAGGATGCGGCGGGAGCGGCGGACGGGTCAGGGGCGGCGGCGGCATTGACCCCGACGATGCTGCAGTGTCCGCTACTGGAGCCGCTGCCTCCTTGCCCGTTCGGCTGAGGACGCAATGGGGGCGGTGGCCGGGAGCTGTTGCCTCCCGTCCTGCTCCCCTCCCTGCCTGTTCGGCACCGTCTGCCTTTCATTCTCTCTCTCTCTCTCTCCTAACCTAAAGGGAGAGAAAGAGAGAAAGAGGAAAGAAAGAGAAGAGAAAGAGGAAAGAGAAAAAGATAGAAAGAAAGAGGAAAGAGAAAGAGAGAAAGAGGAAAGAGAGAGAGGAAAGAGAAAGAGGAAAGAGAGAGGAAAGAGAAGAGAAAGAGAAAGAGGAAAGAGAGAAAGTTAGAGGAAAGAGAAAGGAAGAGAAAGAGACAGAGAAAGAGAGAGGAAAGAGAGAAAGTTAGAGGAAAGAGAGAAAGAGAAAGAGAAGAGAGATGAAATAGAGAAAGAGGAAAGAGAAAGAGAAGAGAGAGGAAAGAGGAAAGAGAAAGAGATAAAGAGGGAGAAGAAAGAGGAAAGAGGAAAGAGAAAAAGAGGAAAGGGAGAGAAGGAGAGAGAGAGAAAGAGGAAAGAGAGAAAGAAAGAGAGGGAGAGGAAAGAGAAAAAAGATTGAGAAAAGAGGAAAGAGAGAAAGGAAAGAGAAGAGAAAGAGAGGAAAGAGAGGAACGAGAAAGAGGAAAGAGGAAAGAGACAGAGAAAGAGAAAGGAAAGAGAGAGAGAAAGTTAGAGGAAAGAGAGAAAGAGGAACGAGAAAGAAAGAGAGAGAGGAAAGAAAGGAAAGAGAGACAGAGAGAGACCCTTTTGACATCTAAAATGAAGATAACACTGCATATATCCTTTTTTACCTTTATTTTATATATACACACACAAACATACACACACACACACATATTATAAAGGTAAAAAAAGGATATATGCAGTCTTATCTTCATTTTAGATATCAAAAGGGTTTTGCGGCTCCCAGTGTTTTGTTTTCGGTGGGAAACATGTCCAAGTGGCTCTTTGAGTGTTTTGGGTTGCCTACCCCTGATATAGGCCAAACTCTATCTTTTAACTGGAAAAGTTGGGGGTTGTCTTATAAGCCCAGTCATCTTATACGCCGGAAAATACGGTAAGTAGTTGAAGACATCACACTACTGGTGTGCCTGCAAGTTCTTTACCCTTCCTGCTTGCCTTTTACATCACAAAATAATACATACATGCATATATACATACATAGATATTAAAATATGGTGGATAAATTCATTAAATCTTGTTCGTAAACAGTAATGGTTTCTATGACGGACAAAGGGAGTTACACAGAAGAAACCATCAGAACATAATATTCATGTCTAGTTCAACCTGTTTTATGCTATTATTTAAATCTATCTAAAATTAAAAAGAATTAATCATTGTTATCCTAATGGGACTCTCAGCACTAATCAGATACCTTGAAGTATTGCCACTCCTTGTATTCATTTAAATTGCAATGTGTAATCATAACTTTTGATCCATCAGGTCCTTTAATCAAGCATTGGTCATACTGCATGAGTTGGTTAGCTTCATTAATTCTGAAGAGCTAAAAATAAATATTAAAAACAATGCATATTTTGTTCTAATAACTAAAAAATGTTACCATATAAAGCATATTGTTGCACACAAGTAAGACTGAAATCAGCTTATAAATATAATTAAAGAGGCATTCTTAAATATGTATTGGCAAAAATAATTATGACAAAAAATTTAGAAAGCTATATGCTAAATATTACCATTTGAGGATAGATTTGAAAGTGTATGTATCTATTCCTAGCTAAGAACCTTAACCACTATACCACACATATCAAATCTATTAAGAATGCATGAAACAAGCACAATTGCAATACTTAGAATCTATAATTTGACACACACACTTGAAATAACTTGGATATGCATGGATCAACATATTTTATGGATCAACATTTTATTAATATTCAGTAAACCTTTGCATTCTTCTGAATATTAAACTGCAACTTCTGCATTTCAGCTTCTGCATTCAGAAACTTTCAGAACGAAAATTTATTTGAAAGACTAAAATAAGAGAAGGGTACATAGAAACTGAACTGCTAAGTCTTAAGTACACCCGAATATAGAGTGAGGATATTATTCCTGTTTACATGGCATGAAAATAAAAGTAGCAACTGCTTTAGTTTATTTGTCAAAATCATATAAACTGAAGCAGAATTACAGCCATAATCCCTTTACATATAGAATGTATATATTACATTCAAAGCAGATTTTTTTTTAAAAAAGAAACAATTTCAAATAAACCAATAAAAGAGATTACAGTATACATAGTATTTATTGAAGCAAGGCATATGGGAGAGTAATAACTTTTACGCTATACACATATACACACGAATAAGAAAATAAATCTGTGATAAGATGTTTATATCACAAAAATGTCTCTTATATTAGGAAGGAAGGCAGCTTCCAATCTAAAAATCATAAGCAATTTATGTAATATTTTGGCTCACAACTGAAAACATTATCTGAGTCTACTTACTTGATTTCCTCCCATTCTATGGCATGGACCAAGTTCCACAAAGCCTCCATTGGTATGACCCATACTATCTATGCAGTATGCTGCTTCAAAACCTCTAATCTGAAACACATTTATGATTTGTACTACTGTTACAATATAGTAAATTAATAATAAATAGAAATAATATGGAAAACTATTATTTGTAATCCACAACAAAACAGTTTAATATAACTCATGCATATATAAAGGTAAATAGCATAGCAAATAACAAAAGATTCAAAGTAAACCCTATAAATCTTCTTATAATTAATGCATGTTGTGTTCACTCTCAAAGGAACTTCAGCTATAAGGAACCTAAGGATCTCCAGATATTGGCGAACTATAGCCACATTTTTCCTTTGCGGGGCACAGTAGAAGCTGCTGAACTGTAGTTCACCAACATCTAGAGATGACAAGTTCTTTAGCCCTGGATTGTGGAACACTAAAATGAAAAACCAAGAGAATTTGTGCATATACCTAATCTTGTTTTCAACTCAATTATCAGCACAGAGAATCTTCCCTTTATGAATTCCACTGCTTGTTTAAAGCATGATTTCCCAATAAATGGGATACATAAATGAATCTGTCCTAATATTCTCTACCATTGTCACAAACTGTATTATATATTAAAGATTATTTCACAACAGCAAGCACAATAATGAATAAAATGTAATGAAATATATTGAAAATATCTGTTGCATGAGAATAAGAATTCTTTTTATTAGAGGCAAAGAACAAGGAGTTTTTTTCCGAATAAGTAATCTACAGGCAATATGTTAATGATGCGTGATATCATACTATTCTCTATACTTGGCAGTTGTCAGTGACCAATTATTTGAACGGCAGTGAATGGCAAAATAGCCTTGGCAATAACTGCAAGCTTTATTTTAAAATCTTCCAGATTTTTGTCTTGTTTTTTCCTATTTTTTTAAGAAACAGCATTTTGCTCTATTTGTCTCAATCTTTATCAATCTCATAAATGAGTATCATTATGAATAAATCACTTCTTTACGTACTCTTCTCTTTGCCATCTAAATTCAATTTTATAAAGACAACACTTATTTTAACTCCCGTTGGCTTATTTATTACAACATGCTGATCACAAAACTCTTCTTTGAAAAAAGCACAAGGACCATTCTATCCACAATTAGTTTTCATTTTTATAGTGCCTAACCCCTAGGAAACAATTTTCTATTCATATAATTAATACTAACATTTTGATTCTCTTCCAGACCATAATGCCTAAAATCTGATGTTAATATATGAATTATCTGTTACTTTTTGCAAAGGTTTACAAAAAAATCTAAATTTTCAGTTTCAGCTCAGACAACAATATGGCATATGTATCGCTAGTTGGTTGGCAACTACTACCTGGAAAATCAGCACTATTTTCTGACAAACTGGTTTTGTTCAGAACGCCTGAATTTAATTAAATATGGTTTAATATGTGATCTAATGGTTCCAACAGTTTAAATACTTTTTACATATAAGACACCTATTTCTTCAGAGATTCCCCTATGTTCCTAATCCAATATACATTCTTAGATAGACAAGGCTAGCATTAGCTCAGGAGATTATTCAAATATTGACTTAGATGAAAGAACAGTTACCTCTCCCCACTCCACATTTCTAGGTGGCAGAGGATAATGAGAAGTTATATCATAGGCTATTTCTTCCATAAACCATTTAAAGCTTTTGCATTTGTGATCTTCACGAAAATTCTTCAGGTCTGATATGTCCCCAAAAGCTAGTGCTTTTGTTTCAGGACGACTAGCATAGAAATAATCTTTGAATTCATCCCACCAGACCTCAACAACACGGACATAGTTCTGTAAAACACACAAAATTAATGCATACATTTAAAAAAATGGAAAGCAACTACAGATAGTCCTCAACGTACAATAGTTCATTTAGTAAACTGTTCATTTGAAGTTACAACAGCATCGATAAAAATGACTTATTGCCGTTTTCCACACTTACGACATCCCCATGGTCATGTCATCAAAATTCAGACACTTGGCAACTGACTCATATTTATGACAGTTGCAGTGTCTCCTGGGTTCATGTAAATCCCCTTTTCCCACCTTCTGACAAGTAAAGTCAATAGGGGAGTTAGATTCTCTTAACAACCATGTTACTAATTTAACACCCTGTAGTGATTCACTTAACTGTGGCAAGAAAAGTAGTAAAATGGAGGAAAATTCTCTTTAAAAATGTCTCACTTAGCAACAGAAATTTTGGGCTCAATTGTGGCTTGAATGATTTTATTCTACTCTCTCATTCAGGAAAGGATATTATGAATGAAAGGAATGTCAATTTACATCTTCAATGGCTCAAAGTGGATTTAAAGTAGTTCACTCTATGAATTTAAGACTGGTATAAAGAAGGTTTAATCCCAGTCACGTCTACTGTAACAATGTGAAAGTTGGGACCAAAAAAATATTGTCCTATTATCAATTTACAGGATGATTAGTAAGGAATTATATTGAAAACTTTTTATGTATCTTTGTTTAATAAACTAGGGTTGGCGAAGCTTTTTACAGTTTAAAGACTGCATTTAGAACTTCACTGTGAAGTGTCAGCAGTACGATTTAGGTGGCTTTCCAGAGAATGCAAAAAAAATTGCCTGGGATCACTGAATGTTCATCTATTAACTAAATAGGGATAGATAATTAGAAAATATTTATAAGAATGTGCAAAATTGTCCAATTGCACGATTCAAATTAGGTTTAATTTGATCTTATGGTCAGAGGCTGTCTAGTCAATCTAGATCTGTTAGCAATATATCTGAATAGTTGAATAGGAATTTCTGCATTCCTATTCATTTCTGGTGTGGAGGGGATGTAGTGCGTGATATGCACTCTGGTGGTTTGAGCCCGGCTCTGTGAGATGGAATGAGCTCCTGTCGCTTGATCCCTAGTTCCTGCCCACCCAGCAGTTCAAAACATGCAATATTGCAAGTAGATAAATGGTGGGAATTTATTTACTTGGGAAAAACTTAGCTGAGTTCATGTATGCAGAGAGTGGAAGCCAGTGCTGGACCTGGCCATATGTAAGGCATTGCGACCCAAGGCAAGACTGGCAGAGGAGCCTGGAAAAGCTATCAACCCGTGTACTGCTAACTAATTGGTGTAAAGCCCCCAGCAGCACACCAAGGATAGACCTGCAAGTGCCAAACAGAATCAACTAGCAGTCTAGACTGTCAGGACTGCACTGTGTGTCTAGCATGTGTCAATTTCCCTGACATTATATGCCATACATTAAATAAGTAAATAAATCTAATGGGAACCTATACAGCTTTAATTTAATTCAATCATTAATATGAAATGATATAAAAGATTTACATTTATTAATATTTTAGGGACATAAGCATTACCTTTAAAGTAGGAGATGATCCAACATAAGCTGGAGGTGGATTCCCTTGCCATCCCTGGAGACGATATATGTGCCCAATACGAGAACAAGGCACAAATAGCAGCTGTCCTCCACACTGCCAAATCTGAATATACAAGGAGATTTTACCAAGTCAACATTATATAGAAAGAATTTAATTGAACTGCACTTTCAGCATTACTACCAAAATGACCAAAGAAATATGTCTTCCCTAGTTAAATCTAACAAGCAGTTACATTTTATCTGGAAGAAAAAAATATAAGTAATGTTCAATATTAATAAAATAATCAACACTATAACAACAGGATTTATGCCAAATTATGAAGTAATATCTGCAAGTTATTTTAGAGACTCATTTCATTTTGTAGTCTTATATTAAAACCAAAAACTGTAATGTAAATCTGAACCATATTATTTTTTCAGACCATAGTAAAATGCTCATTAGGTTCCAAATTGATGTATTAAATTTTAGCATACTAAAGAAACACAATTTGTGATTTTATTAGTAGGATTTGGTTGGATTCTTTAACTGAAATAAACCCAGATGTGGCTAGAGACTTGGAAGATATTATATCAATACAGTTTTTGTTACTAAAATCTTGATATTATTCTGAATAGCTTAATAGAATAGAAAATTTTATATTTTAAATATTTTTGTATCTGTGTAGGCTTACTCAGAAATTGTTCCACTTCATATATGGATTTCTGCTTTTATGCATTTTGTATTATTTCATCAAAAAGATTACCTAATAACAAACTACAACAGGTGTGTTGAAATTGAAGCCTTCTATCTAGCAAACAATTTGCAGTAATTCACTTTGTAAAAATCTAGGTACAACCTTCAGGGCTACAGAAGTGGTTCAATTTGACTCCTGATTTGATTAAATCAAATATATATACAATGCACAACATTATTCAACCTGACCTTGTTCAAACTTCAAAATTACAAAGTGGTTATTGAAAAAAGGTGCCATATTTTAAGTTTCTTATTATATATGAGTTTTCCAACTTCACCTACTGTAAGGTCCTGCCTCAGCTAGCACTCCCAAGGAAGCAGAACTCCTGAAACTGGCATCATTTCAAAAGGAACTTTTATTGAGATAATGATAGCAGAATAGCAAGACAAGATCTGAATAATTCCAGTGCAAAATGATACATTAAAACTCTTCTTCAAACCCCTCTCCAGTGCCCAACTGTCCAGTTTGATTTCAGCCAATCCACAGGTACAAAGTTGTTATGAGAACCAGAGTGATAAACTGCAGTTCACAGACGTTTCATTTTCTTCCCAGTCTCTTCCCAGCGGAATAGAGTTAAGACAGATGGCCCAGGCACATTCCTCTTCTCTTTCACACCCAGAGAGATGCATCAAAGGTGAAAAAAACAAAATAAAGGAAATACATCCCAGAGCCCATAGAGCTTCCCCTCCCCAAAGAGCGAAACCTCCCTCCTCCCAACAGAATGGCAGTACCCCAAAAATAACCCTCCTTAAAAGAAGGAGAGGTCCACCTGGAGAAATAGAAAACAATAACATGGGGAGAAAAAGAAATGAGAAGTGAATCAGGCTTGTCCCAGATAACGTGCATGAAAGCGTTTGAGCAATCTTGGGGCTCTAACATGCTTTTTATAGACCTACTCATTCTGGGATACTGGGAGATCCTTCCAAGCCACCAGATACTGGGGGGCGCCATGGTGTTTTCAAAATGTTGCTCACCTTCTACCATAATGGGTTGCGGTGGTGGGCTGTCATAAGCCATAGAGGCGAGGTTATCTCAAGTTTTAGCAAACTGCAATGAAATACAGGGTGGATCTGCCTTAATGCCTTGAGAAGTTCCAGTTCTACTGTAACTGGGTTTATGATGCATTTGATGGGGAAGGGACTCATAAATTTTGGTCCTAACCTTTTGGAGGATTGTAGTGACTGCAGGAATCTAGTAGACAGGTATATCCTGTTCCCAGTGGGGAAAGGTTTAGGTTCCATTCTCTTTTTATCTGCCTGAGCCTTATAGGCTTCTCTGGCCTCACTGAGAACCTTTCTGACCTTCCTGTTCTGCAGTTGATTCATCCATTCCTTAAGGGAAGGGATGGTGGGTTCATTGCCTGGCAGTTCAGGCATTGGCCACTTGAAAAGTATACAGCATTGTTATATGCCACTTCAGCAAATGGCAAGAGGTCAGTCCAATTGTCTTGTTGGTAGTTGATGAAACATCTTAAGTACTGTTCCAGGATTGAGTTCGTTTGTTCTGTCCCCCCATTCGAGGATGGTGACTAGAACTCAAGCCCTGTTCCATGGACCTTCCTAAGAGGTCCAATAACGCCTTCCAGAAATTTGAGGTGAATTGGACCCCTCTATGTGAAATTATATTGTGAGGGGCCCCATGCAATCGATAGATATGTTGGAGGAACAGTTTTACTAGAGTTTTGGAAGTTGGGATCTTCTGGTACAGGATAAAGTGGACCTGCTTTGAAAACAGGTGAGTCACTACCCAAATGACAGTGTTTCCTGCTCTTTCTGGCAGTTCTACGATGAAATCCATAGAGATCTCTCTCCAGAGTGCTGAAGGGTTTGCTACCGACTGCAAAAGGCCAGGCGTTTTTCGTTGTCTTCGTTTTGCTGCTGGCCACATAACTTTCGATGTCTTTTTTAAAAGATGGCCACCAGAATTGCATGCTCAATAAATGTAGGGTTTTTACAAATTCAAAGTGTCCCTCAAGTTTTAAATCATGGGAGACTTGCATTGTTTTCAGTCTTTCGGTGGTGGGAATGTACAGCTTCCCCCCTACCCATGCTAGTCCATCCCGCATTGAGCAGAGGTTTTTATGGCTTAGGAACCACTCTTTTTCTAGGGCTTGTTTAAGCGCCATTATAGTGGCATTGTCTAGCGACGGGCTGTCATTTGCCTGTGCCCTTGTAATTATGGGGATGCTAATTGTGCAGAGGGTAGAGGCTTAATTACCTCTGCTTTTATGCTGTTATATTGTGGCATCCTTGATAAAGCGTCAGCCAGAAAGTATTTTCCTAATGGCAAGTAGTGGAGAGTAAAATTGTTGGGCCCACCTTGCTTGTTTGGGAGACAATTTTCTGGGGGTCTTAGGAGCCTCTAAGTTTTTATGATCAATCCAAACTTGGAAAGGGATTTTGCTCCCTTCCAGGAAGTGCCTCCAGGTGAGGAAAGCCCACTGCACTGCGTAAACTTCCTTCTCCCAGACCGCCCAGCATTGTTCAGTCTCTGACAACTTTTTTGAAGTGTAAGTGCAGGGCTGTAATTGGCCCTTTACATTCTCTTGGATAAGTACTGCACCCACCGCTACATCGCTGGCATTGGTCTGAATTATGAATGGTTTCTCTGGATTGGGTGTCTTAGCCCTGGCTCCACTGAGAAGTTTCTTTAGCTTTTCAAAGGCAGCTTGGCATTCCATAGTACATTTCAGTGGTTGGCTGGGCTTCGGCTTATCCACTCTCTTAGTCTTTAATAGATTTGTGATAGGGAGCGTACTCTCTGTGAAGGAGGGGATAAATTGCCAATAGAAATTCACAAAGCCCAGGAAGCTCTGTAATTGCTTTCTGGCGCAGGGGTAACCCACTCCAAGACGGCCCGCACATCTTCCGGATCCATCTTTACCCCCTTGTGTAAGATCTGGTAGCCTAGGTAGTTGATTTTTTCCTTGTGAAACCCGCACTTTGACAATTTTGCATATAACTTAGCTACACGGAGTTTGTTCAGGACTACCCTGACTGGTTTCACATGCTCAGTTTTCATTTCGGTGCAAATTAATACATCATCCAGGTACATCAAAACTCCCTTATACAGGTGCTCATGAAGCACTTCATTGATCAGTTGCATGAATACAGCGGGGAGGGGGAGCTGTAGACCAAATTTCAGAACCTTAAATTGGAAGCAACCGAGAGGGCAGTTGAAAGCAGTTTTCCACTCATCCCCTTCCTTGATTCTGACCCAGTAGTATGCTTCTTGCAGGTCTAATTTAGAAAATATTCTTCCCTTCGAGAGGTTGGCCAGCATATCTTTCATGAGGGGCAAGAGATGAAGAGACCCATCTTTCTTCTCTTTTGAAACAATATGGGTGCAGCCACCCGGGGTCTGGCCGGCTGGATGAAGCCACAGGCCAGATTTTTATCTATGAACCGGTGCAGTTTGTCTAATTCCCTGGGAGTCATCGAATATAGCTTTGGTTTTGGCAGTTTAGCTCCAGGACGATTTCAATGGCACACTCTGTGGGTTGGGGGGGGGGAAACGCATCCCTACTCCTCTCGCTGAAAACTTCAACTAGCTCGTATACTCTCTAGATATGTTTTCCAAGGTTTCACCGCTCAACGCAGCCACTACTTCTCAGGCTGGTTCCTTCTTTGAGCGGTTGTGCTTATTTGGTAAGGGAGTTTTTCCTTTAGGGAATTTCAAGCATCCTTCTCTCCAATCCACTAGCGGGTTCTATTTCTTCAGCCAGGTCAACCTTGAGAGGCCATTCCATGCCAGGTGCCACTATAAAGGTTAGAGTCTGAGTGGCCTCCCATGACTAGTCTGAGAGGGGTTGTGACAAAATTCACTGGGACGCTCCCTGCGATGGACCATCAAGTTGGCAAATGTAATTTCCCTACCAAGATTGGGCTGATTAGGCACCTGGTGCAACCCAAGTAGGACATTTAGAGCCACCTTTTCTTCCTTGTCCAGGATTAACAGTTCTATGGGCATTGTCCCACTTACCAAGGGATCATCGTTGTAGTCGCTTTCGGGCATCCCCGGTCCATCCTCTGGCAGGGTCAGAGTCCCCCTCCTAATTTTGGGATTGGGTAGAACTCTACGAACTCCGCGCTCTTCAGGGCCATGTCCTTTTGTAGTTTTCATCGGCTTCCCTCCAGACAGTTGGTCTCCCTTCTTGGCAGGGGTTTTCGTGCAGCACTCCAAAGTGCGATGGCTTTCCTTGCCACATTTGAAGCAACCAATTAAACGCAGTTGAGCTGCCGTGGGTTTGGTTGCCACCCTTCTTTTCCAGTGGAGATCGCTTCCAAACCCTGCCTGACCTGTACTTGTTGCAATTCTGGTTGATCTCCACTTCTTCGGCCAGGATGTACCAATCATGTAGGCAGGCAAGGGCTCCAGAACATGAGCAAGGAAGAATCCCAATTCCTGGGGATCCCCGTCAAATTTCATCCCAAGGGGGACCAATTTTGGCTCAGAGTGCGTGGCTCTTTCCCTGGCTGCTTGTGGGACATTCACCCCTAGGGGCCAGCTTGCTGCGGGGTGGCTGGGGTGGTTACTGCTGTCTCAGTAGAGCCAGTCGCCCACGCTGCGGTTTCAATAGCTACAGACCTGCTCTTACCACCCGTTGCTTCTTCAAGTTGTTCCTCACTTTTCCCTCTGCGCTGCCCAGATTTCACTTTCAGGTCCTGAAAAGCTTCCACCATGAGGTGTATTGCTTGTTTCAGGATCTGGTCAGTTGGGTTTGCTCTCCCTCGGTCTCCTTGTCATCATAGAGCAGTTCCATTTTGCACCTCCAGCCCTGCTTTTGGGTATCCCAGGTGAAAGTTACCCGTTGGGTCCTTCTGTCTCAGTCTTCCCTTTTTCCCACCCCAACTGACCACCTCAGCCTCGTAGATTCCTCAATGGCAGCTGTCTCTTCCATCCATGTCTTCAGGGTGAGTCTTGGTGTGGACTCTTCTCACCATTCAGTCTTGTCCTGCTCACTGCCATGGACATAATGTGCACAATCCCCACGGTAGGGCAGATGCCTCTCCGGGTTGACCACTTTCCAGATATTGCCTAATGTAAGGTCCTGCCTCAGCTAGCATTCCCAAGGAAGCAGAACTCCTGAAACTAGCATTGTTTCAAAAGGAACTTTTATTGAGAGATAGTGATAGCAGAATAGCAAGGCAAGGTCTGAATAATTCCCATGCAAAATGGTACGTTAAAACTCTCCTTTCAAACTCCTCTCCAGTACCAAATTGTCCAGTTTCATTTTAGCCAATCCGCAGGTGCGAAGTTGTTATGAGAACCGGAGTGATAAACTGCAGTTCACAGGCGTTTCATTTTCTTCCCGGTCTCTTCCCAGCAGTGTAGAGATAAGACAGGTGGCCCCAGACACATTCCTCCTCTCTTTCACACCCAGAGAGATGCATCAAAGGTGAAAAGAACAAAACAAAGGATATACATCCCAGAACCCACAGAGCTTCCTCTCCCCAAAGAGCGAAACCTCCCCCCTCCTAACAGAATGTCAGTACCCGAAAAAATGAAATGAACAGATAGGTTGAGGATCTGACACTTATGCAAATTTCCTTTTAAGTCAATCTCCCAAAATATTAGGCAAATAAGGCACAAATTCAAGATCACTAAATATACTATTTTAAAAACTCTTACAGAAAAACAGCTACACTTCGCTTAGAGACCCCCAAAACCCCCAAAACACTTGCTTTACACTATAAAACAAAACAAAAATAAATTTAAGATTATTCACAATGAAGGATTACATAAGTGAAAGAGTATTACATAACTGTCTATATAACCTTAACTAGAAGCAGGTTGCTAGAAAGGAGATGGCATTTACTTCCTTTATCAATGAAGGTGAACATGAAAAGTAGCCTGAAAAGTGACCACACATTTACTTGAACAATGGTAATAGACTCTCTGGAATGACTGTTTACCTTGTAGGATATTTCAAAATTTTCACCACCCCAGATTTGTAGACCTGGATCATAGAGACCTAACTCAAAAAAGAAATCACGTTCAATGGCAAATAATCCACCAGCCATCGCAGGCGATCTAGAAGATAAACAAAAAGGGTTTGTATGCAGCATGGCATAAATGATTATTTTATTAAAGAAACAAGGAATAATTTAGATATGCAGAAATTATAAAGCATTGATTCTGAAGTCACAATAAGATCATTAGAATTTAGGAATACTGAAACAGATTAAATGTTTAATTCTTTCTTTTAAGAATTTTAAACAATAACATATGGGGGAAATGCTAGAATGGAAAAGTTCCTTTTCCAAGCTTAAAAGGAAAAAAGTATTATAGTTTGCTTTATTTTTTACATAAGGAGGCATTATTCACAATGCCAATAGTTGTATCAATTCAAAATAGATTGCAACATGTAAAAGTTAAAAAAAGCTCTTAGTAGGCCAAGTGACTGGAATGCTTAGCTACTGAAGTTTTTGCTATAAACTATTGAAAATACTGGGATTTGAGAATGGGCCAAAACATTTTTCTGCTAGAGAACAACAATGTTTAATTAATTTATCAAAGCTTCATAATTTCAATAAAATATTTCAAACTTAATAAATCACAAAGTAAAAAAAAACACATCCATTTTTTAAAACTGCGGAAATGATAAAAAAAAATATATTTAGCTAAAGGAAAAGAATCTTTGAAAATAAGCCTGGTTGCACTGTTAGTGAAGAATAATTGAATTAAAGCAGAACTACAGGCCTATTAATACGGGGACAGGAAAAAGGGACATTCCTTATTCCTTTCCAGGTAGGTATATTTTCTTTTTGAACATTCATTTTATTGGTGAAAACAAATTAAAGAGAATTGTAAAAATCAACAAAATCAAAATATTTACACCTAAAGTATCATGCATTTTGTTGTCATCAGTGTTAATAATACAGTGTTAATAATTTGTCAGGTCAATTTTTCTCCTGACACCAAGCTTGAGAGAGCTCTGGCCAAGGTGTTCTCTTGCCACAGAGCTGTTCTGCAGGAGTAACTTTGACAAAACTCTTGGCCCTGAAAGTTTTGTTTACTTTCTTTTGGGGTAGGCCCAACACTGAATAGAAAAACTGGGCAATAGCTGCAAGCATTTACAATTTTCTGTTATGTTTCCCTTTCAGCATAGCATACCATTATATTTTTTATCACACTACTAAGTAATTGAAGCTAATCTCAGTGTCATTCAAGTGTGTTAAAAGATAAAACACAAAATAAAATAATATATAAGGCAATTCAATACACTGGAAATGGGCCCAAGATGTCAGAAGGGCAGCAAGTTTACACTGATATCAACATGCTCTGCTATTTCCCATTTTGATCATTACTTTTCTAGTGAAGAATAACCATGCACTGAAATAGCAGACATTAATAATCTGAAGGATGTGCAAATTGCAACATCCATTCAAAGCAATTTGTAAAGCAGCAATTATGTATTATATATTTTGCTTAGAAAATAGAGTAAATAAGCATACTATAGACAAGTTGCAAAAGTTAATTTAGTTATATAAGAAACGCTTAATCACAGGTTAGTGGGAAAAAAAAGATAGGACTTATTTGAAAGCATTATTTTTAAGAATAGAATATCATGCAATTATTTAATAGGTCAGTACATCATTAAGAAAAAGAAAAACATTTAAGCCATTTAGTGATTACCGATACGGCTCAGTTTTTGTCTTTCTCATTGCCTTCTCACGTTTGGTCAGGGGAACCCTCTTCCAGAGCATGCTCCAATCCCATGCTCCTCTAGCAAACCCATCTTCGTCACCACCCCCTTGGGGTACAATATTATAAGTGTTGCCATCTATGACATCTATAAGCGGCACAGTACATGTGGTTCTGCAGGATTTTGGATGATGATGGTGAGGATGAAGGAAGGCATATGGTACATTTAAACGAACCATGGTTCATGGAAAAGAGGGGGGAAAAAATGAAAGGATTTAGGTAAGCATGAATTAATAAAGATCAGTATTACAAAACAGTGTTCTTTACCGATATGGCTCAGTTTTATATTTTCTTTTTGCCTTTTCCTTGTGGCTTAATGGAATACGTTTCCATAGCAAGCTCCAGTCCCAGGCCCCTCTGGCAAAGCCATCTTCATCCCCGCCTTGCTGTGGTTCAATGGAATAGTCATTTCCATCTATGTAATCTATTAGAGGCACAGTGCATGTAGTTCTGAAATATTTATGGAAGGGGAAGAGACAAGGTTAAGCTGTCTAATCTAATAGATTACCCACTATCTTTAATGCCTTATCCAAATATAGTTTGAATAAATAGAGTACACAGATATACACTAATTTTCCTATAAAATAAAACTGAGGAACAGAGATTATGAATTAACAGAATGAATTCAAATTAATGTTGAGAATACATTTATCTTTTCCTACATAGATTCTTGAAAATTAATTGTGAAAGGGAATGATGTAAATTGCATGTTCTGCATTTGGACAATGTAGCATTCTGCTGTTAAATGCATTTGTCTTGTTTGGTTTCATGAGGCAGAGGGACTGTCAAGTGGTTTTGCAGGTTTTTTAAACATGTCATCAATTTTTTAAAAAAACAATGTAAAGCTTGCAAATATATTATTTTAATAGATACATTTTTAAACATGTCATAGATTTTTTTTAAAACTTTAGGTCTGATTTAAACCTAGCAAATATACTATTTTAACAGGTACATTTATGAATACTGGAACACTTTGAAACCAAAACTAGTGCTCTGATGTAATTACCCAAACTCATTATTTAAAAGAAAGGAGAAGGGAAACAATTTAAAACAATATCTTTTATTTCTGACTATTCATATGCAATTCTGCTTTGCACATTGAGGACTACTTTCTCAGATTTTTATTCATTTTAATGTAGCTTTCATTTGTGTAAATATGGATATTAACTTGCCAACTGTTTGCATCACAAGTGAAATCAATTATGCAATTAATGTCTTTAGGTAGTAACAGAACTTCAACTATTTACAGTGCTAAGTATACTTCAGATAAAAACTGTTAATGTAAGTATTTTTCCCCTAAATTGGTTTTGTAGAGAAAACAAGTGTTTTATCAGCCAACCTGCAAACTCCTATTTGGGCAGCTGAAAAAATGTGTTAGAAAATTACCTATTAAAAAAATGATTATCTATTTTGGATACTACAAAATTACAATGTTTAAAGGATTCCTGAGGGATAGAAATAAGCAAATTATTACCTGTCTTTAGATATAGGAGCTATTAGTGACGCATACCAGTTTACTGCCACCTCACAGTGGGCATCAAGGTAAATTAAAACCTTTAAAAAACAAAGAGGAAAGGAGATTTCAATTTAGTTTTTATTTTCTTATAAAAATACAAGTTGAGTTTATTTTTTAAAATGTAATTTTGCAATTAAAGAACCGTGGTTACAATAATAATGTGGTTTAGGATCTATTAAAAATAAAATTGAGATTATATGGAAAGAAGGATTTTATTTAGCAAACAGTATTCTACCTTTCCAAGTTTAGCCTTCTGGGCTCCAATGCTTCTAGCTTGAATTAAACCTTCTCTCCTTTCATTTCGAAAAATCTTTACAAGGCCATTCCACTGCTTAATATAATCCTCTAGTCTTTCTTTTAAGTGTTCTATCAAATAATAAAAAGAGGTATCCATGTATGTTATAAATATTTAAGGTTGAGCTGACAATACAAACTAAATCTATATTAAGAACAGACATATATTTGATTAAATATGTACATTCTCCAAAAATCAAGGATGTCAGATTCAATGTGTAATTTAGGTATATTTACTGATAAGTGCACACTTATTTAAGATTTCTTGATTATTCTCCAAAGTTATTGATGTCAAATTCATTATATAAATTTGGTATAGCTGCAAGCTCACTTAAGAATTATTTCTTGATTATTTCACAAGCATAAAACAAAACAGAAAGGTAACATTGTTACCTACATTCAACAATTAACCTGTAATATATCATGGGCATAGATAATATCTTTATATTTTAAACTCTTTTGCCAACAGAAAGGCAAAAGAAATATTAACCAATTTTCCAACCATGTCCCAAATGAATATATGCCATTTTAAAACAATGATTTTAGGAGATTTCATTTTTTAAATTAGGCTTCTTACCAGTGTAATAGACTCAATTGACAGCAGAAGAGTGATAAAATACTACAGCTGCTCTTTGACATACACCACTCCTCTCAAATCATCAAGACTTTAACTCACAAAATAAAATGCTTCGTTTATTAGCAATCAAGATGTGATTAGAGGATATATTAGTACCTACAATTCATTAGTACACCTGACCCTGAAAACAAAAGATTCTAAGATCTTTAAAATACCTTTAATACATAGAGACATGTAAAAAACTAAGAAGACATCATTAACATTTTCACTTCTTTCAACATATAGATATTTGATCCTTATTTCAATTATATTGATAAAGGGATATAACAAATGTAATACACCATTTACATAATGTGTATGTGTCACTTAAATATTTGCATGTGGAAAAAGTAAGTACACCTTGCATGAGGAAAAGTATACTTTACAAAGTAAAGATATTCATCACTACCTCAAATACCTAAAATTAGAATCAAGTGCACCAGATGAGGTATAAATGATTAGAACAGTGTTAGAGAGGATTTGCAGGAACCTAAAACCTCAGACATTTAGTTTCATTTGTTCTTTGTTGCTGAAGTTTCTCTAATATCTTCAGAAAGATTATAGATCCCTATGAGTCTAGGAAAGGATTTTAAAAGATTACCAAACAACTGGACATCAATTGGTGAAAAACAAAGACAACACTCCAGTACAAGAAATTGATACAACTGTAAAGCATGGTGATGGAAATGTTATGCTTTGGAGCTGCTTTGCTGCATCATACCCTGGGCATTCACACCACAGAATCAACTATAAATTCTTCATTGTACCAGAGGATGCTTGAACATAATGGCAGACTATCTGTCAGAAGATTATTTTTAAATTCAAAGATAAAAGTGACATACAGTAAAACTCTGAAAGCTGACCACCCAAGGGACTGAACAAAAGTGGTCAACATATGAACCAACTGTACTGATATGTACATGTGCCTAATTTTATTGTACATTTTTTATTAGAGAATGTCATATAGAAACACATATAGTGAAAACACAGGAAAATCACTCATACAATACTGTATCATACAAAATCAATACATTTATGTATTGTTTTTTCTTGGTTTGATCATTCTTTCTTAAAAAATAGTCAATTTTAGTCTGTTTCTTATTCTTTTTATGAAGGTAAGCAGAGAAAGCACTCTCAATATTGGTTATACCACTCAGTATATATAGGCATTTTTCCATGGCAAATGACTAACTGCATTATCAAGTGACTGACATCCTCTTTTGGAATTTCTGCAATTTCTCTGTCCTCCTCACTTAATTCACTTAAGTTATAGTTAGGGTTAGGATTTTTCTTCTCCAGATGGGCCATAGGTTTGCATTTTAGCAATGACCCATTGCAGAACCTGGGCTCAGTAGTGCCTTTTGAATGTTTTGATTATGCCTTGATCGAGAGGTTGAATTTTTTATGTAATATTGGGAGGCAAAAAATTCAGTTTCACATTTGTAAGATGATTCACAATTGTCCACTACAAGGAGAATGGACTGTTTCTTCTTCTTCATTTCTCAGTCAATACCTGTTACCCACTCCTCAAATAGGGCACCAGTCATCCGTGCAGATTTGTTAGATTTCCAGGTGATGGGAAGATCTTTGTGCTGCAAGTTCTTGAATAAGCATGGCTTTGCTGATTTACCAATCACCAAAGGTTTTAGCTTCTCTCTGGTTAAGCTAGCACACAGCAAAACTGTGAAATGTTCTTTAGAAAGTTTTCCATTCTTACATTTGTCACCCCTTATAATGAGGCTACTGCCAGGCATCACCTTGAAAAAGAGTCAACACTTGTCAGTGTTAAAGATATCGTCATCTTTACTGCTGAATCAAAGTCAAAAATATTGTATTCTTTTATATTCTTTTTGAAAGGAATTCATTTCACTTTTCTGGCCATTGTGCAGACTGGACTCAGGTGGTCAATATAGAGAGGTTGGCTTTCTATTGTGTACATATAGTGTATGTCCGGACTACGAAAACAACTTAGGGAGTGGTAAATGTAGGGAGGGGGTCAACTATGGAGGTTTTACTATAATTGAATAAAGACACTATGAAAACTGACTTTGCAAAAAATTATTCCAAATAATAATCAGATAATCTATTTCTATGGAAAAGTAAGCATATTCTTGGTTCTAATACTTGGTATTCTCCTTCCTCAGAAACTACCAAAAATAGGTATTTCTTGTAACTGTCTACCAGTCTCTGACATTGAAGAGCATCTGGAAGCTTCGGCTAGCAATGAATATAGCTGTGTGAACAGTTACAGTATGTGTATCTCTTCCATGGGCTGCAGTTTGCCAGTTTGCTTCTGAGTGCTAGGTTATTTGTATTTGTATTTACTCGATTATACGTATCCAACCCATCAGCAGAAGAGCTATGCTCTGAATCCTGTGCAAAGGATTTCCATCTGGTGGGACCCAGGACGTTTCAGCTATCATTTCCCCTGTGATGAGGTTCGACTTCCAGAAAGCCTTGAAAACCTGGTTCTTCCATCACCCTGAGAATCCCATGGTGCATTTGCAAAGTGCTTCAATAAGGCTAAATTATGATTGTTCTCCAGCTATCCTGGGATCCGTTTATGTTTTACTCCTTTATGTTGTTTTTTATTTTTGTTGTTCTTTATTTCTGAGGTTTTTTATGTTGTGATATAATTTGGAATTTTGCTTTAAAACCCCCAGAATCACTTTTTATGAGATGGGCAGCAATATAAACTTGCTAAATAAGATAGTAAAAAATGCCAGCAAGGAGTGTAATGTGGATGCTATTGTAAATCTTGGCACAAACGATCTGTCCCAAAAAGATGCACTCTCTGTGTAGAATGATTTCCAGAGCTTGGGGCAGGAACTTAGCAGGATAGGCTGTAGCCTTACTTTTTCAGAGGTTTTACCAGTGTATAAGGAGCAAAATGGAAAAGGTCAGCATATAGCAGAATTCAATATGTGGCTAAAGGAGTAAAGGGGAAGGCTTTGGTTATATTAGTCACAATGTCTCCAGTTGATCCAATGAAAAAGAGATGATTTGCATCCATCAAAGAAAAGGACTGAGTTATTTGGTAATAAATTCACTGATTTTTTGGAGAAATATTTAAACTGAACAACGGGGACATTGAGTTAATTGATACAGAACATTCCTGTTCCCTGCAATCTAAAAATTATAGGGTTATCAGTGCATGTAACAGATGTGTGTGTGGACAAGAATATCAACCTTGCTGTGAAGCAAAATCAAGCTTTTAATAGCGAGTGCCACACAAAGTGCACTAATCAAACAGGCAGTAAGAAAATAGGGGAACTCAGGCACCACAAAGGTTATGTAGAAAGTAAACACAGGGTTAGTCATAAAGGACTCAAATGTCTATACACCAACGCACAGAGCATGAGCAACAAACAAGGTGAATTAGAAATTCAGGTAAATGAGGGCAGATATGCTATTGTTGCCATTACTGAAACTTGGTGGCATGAAACCCACAAATGGAACACACAGTTAGAGGGATTTAAATTATTTAAAAGAAACAGACCAAATAAAAGAGGAGGTGGAGTTGCTCTCTATATAAGAAATAACTACATCTCTACAGAAATAGAGCACAACAATGATGAAAACTGTCTTGAATGCATTTGAGTCAATATAAAAGGGGGGAAATGACAATGCCATAGGTGTATACTACAGGCCACCAAACCAAACAGAGGTAATAGATGAACTTTTTGCTAGCCAGTTAACTAAAGTATGTAGGAAGCACATCACAATAGAAATGGGGGACTTTAATTACCCTGACATCAACTGGGAGACAAATTCTGCACCAAGTGGAAGCTCAAACCTGACAAATCTAGCAGACAACTTTGTCTCCCAAAAAGTAAAGGGAACTAGGGGATCATTCATATTGGACTTAATTCTCACTATCAGAGATGAAATGA
>NW_015388273.1:41998-51211 GCF_001527695.2 Protobothrops mucrosquamatus
TTAACTAAAGTATGTAGGAAGCACATCACAATAGAAATGGGGGACTTTAATTACCCTGACATCAACTGGGAGACAAATTCTGCACCAAGTGGAAGCTCAAACCTGACAAATCTAGCAGACAACTTTGTCTCCCAAAAAGTAAAGGGAACTAGGGGATCATTCATATTGGACTTAATTCTCACTATCAGAGATGAAATGATAGAAGGTGTTGAAACCACAGGAACCTTGGGGGGGAGTAACCATGCAATATTGGAATTCACCATTGTGCAAGCACAAGCAATAGAATACAGTCAAACTAGAGTCTTGGACTTTAAGAGAGCTACCGTATTTTCCAGCGTATAAGACGACCCCCAACTTTTCCAGTTAAAATATAGAGTTTGGGCTATATCAGGGGTAGACAATCCCAAACACTCTGGACATGTTTCCCACTGAAAACAAAACACTGGGAGTCGCAAAACCCTTTTGATATCTAAAATGAAGATAAGACTGCATATATCCTTTTTTACCTTTATGATATGTGTGTGTGTGTGTGTGTATGTTTGTGTGTGTGTATATAAAATAAAGGTAAAAAAGGATATATGCAGTGTTATCTTCATTTTAGATGTCAAAAGGGTCTCTTTCTCTCTGTCTCTCTTTCCTCTCTCTTTCCTTTCTTTCCTCTCTCTCTTTCTTTCTCTTTCCTCTTTCTCTTTCCTCTAACTTTCTCTCTCTCTTTCCTCTCTCTTTCTCTTTCCTCTCTTTCTCTTCTCTTTCCTTTCTCTCTTTCCTCTCTTTTCTCAATCTTTTTTCTCTTTCCTCATTTTCTCTTTCCTCTCCCTCTTTCTTTCTCTCTTTCCTCTCTTTCTCTCTCTCTTTCCTCTCCTTCTCTCCCTTTCCTCTCTTTTTCTCTTTCCTCTCCCCCTCTTTCCTCTCCCTCTTTATCTCTTTCTCTTTCCTCTCTCTTTCCTCTCTTCTCTTTCTTTCTCTCTTTCCTCTTTCTCTTTCCTCTCTCTTCTGTCTTTCCTCTAACTTTCTCTCTCTCTTTCCTCTCTCTTTCTCTCTTTCTCTTTCCTCTAACTTTCTCTCTTTCTCTTTCTCTTCTCTTTCCTCTTTCTCTTTCCTTCTTTCCTCTCTCTTTCTCTTCTCTTTCTTTCCTCTTTCTCTTTCCTCTCTCTCTTTCCTCTTTCTCTCTCTCTCTTCTCTTTCTCTTTCCTCTTTCTCTTCTCTTTCTTTCCTCTTTCTCTCTCTCCCTCTCCCTCCAAGTTAGGAGAGAGAGAAAGAGAATGAAAGGCAGACAGCGCCGAACGGGCGGGGAGGGGGAGCAGGACGGGAGGCAGCAGCTCCAGTGGCGGCGGCGGTGGCACAGCAGCGGCCACTGCAGCATCGTTGGGAGTCCACGCCGCCCCCAGCCTGGCCGCCGCGTCCTCAGCCAAATGGGTGGGGAGGGGGAGCAGGACGGGAGGCAGCGGCTCCCGGCCGCCGCCCCCATCGCGTCCTCAGCTGAACGGGTGGGGAGGGGGAGGCAACAGCTCCCAGTCACCGCCCCCATCGCTTCCAGGGAGGGGGAGCAGGACGGGAGGCAGCGGCTCCCGGCCGCTGCCCCCATTGCATCCTCAGCTTATATAAAGGAATAAAATAGAATACCTGTATTTTCCGGCGTATAAGACGACTGGGCGTATAAGACGACCCCCAACTTTTGAGAAGATTTTCAGGGTTTAGAAAGTCGTCTTATATGCTGGAAAATACGGTAATTTCAACAAACTTAGAGCTTGGGAAGGATTCAATGGATGAGAATCCTCAAAGGGAAAACAACTCAAGAAGCTTGGGAAATTTTGAAAAGTGAGATCATAAAAGCCCAGTCTAGCTCAATATCAACAAAGAAGAAAAATAATAGCTCTCAAAAGAAACCAGCATGGTTGCATAAAGAACTCTCTGATAAATTGAAAGACAAAAAGGACAAGTATAAAAAGTGGAAAGAGGGGCACATAACTAAGGCAGAATATCAGCAAATAGCCCGAGCTTGCAAAGATGAAGTGAGGAAAGCTACGGCTCAAAATGAACTTGCAACAAGGCTTGCAACAAAAGTAAAAAATAACAAAAAAAAGCTTCTTTCAACATGTAAAAAACAAGAAAAAAGTAAAGGAAATGATTGGTCCATTAGTGGGAGAAAGTGGCAAGAAGGTGACAAGCAACAGGGAGAAAGCAAACTACTCATCTCACTTTTTGCATCCTTATTTACACAAAGGGAAAAAACAGTCCAACCTATCAAAAACAGTACTGTAAAAAACAGATTACAAAAACAAGTTAAGATAGGCAAGAAAATAGTAAGTGAGCACCTGTCTATCCTAGATGAGTTCAAATCACCAGGACCAGATGGACTATACCCCACGGTTCTGAAGGAACTGGCAGATGTGATCTCAGAACCTCTGAACTATATCTTTCAAAGATCTTGGAGCACTGGGGAACTACTAGAGGACTGGAAATGAGCTGATGTAGTTCCCATCTTCAAAAAAGGAGAAAAAAATGGATCCAGGAAACTACAGCCTGACCTCAATACCTGGGAAGACTCTAGAAAAGATAATCAAGCAACGAATCAGTGAATACCTAGAGGCAAACAAAGTCATTACCAAAAGCCAATATGGGTTTGTCAAAAACAGATCATGCCAGACAAATTTTATTGCATTTTTTGACCAGGTGACAAAATTAGTGGACCAGAAGAATGTTGTGGATATGTTGTGGATATAATTTACTTGGACTTTAGTAAGGCATTTGATAAAGTAGACCACAACCTACTACTTGATAAGATAGAAAAATGTGGGTTAGACAGCATCACCTCCAGATGGATTCATAGCTGGCTGACCAGCCATACTCAGTGTGTGGTCCTCAATGGAACTGCATTACATGGAAGTGTGTAGTGGGGTGCCCCAGGGCTCTGTTCTGGGCCCAGTGCTCTTCAAGATCTTCATCAACAATTTGGATGAGGGGATAGATGGGGAACTCATCAAATTTGCAGATGATACCAAGCTGGCAGGAATAGCCAACACTCCAGGAGATAGGCTTAGGATACAGAAGGATCTTGACAGACTTGAACATTGGGCGCTGTCTAACAAAATGAAATTCAATGGTGAAAAAAGTAAGGTTCTACATTTAGGCAAGAAACACCAAATGCACAGGTATAGTATAGGTATAGTATAGGGGGTATCTTGCTCAATAGTAGCAACTGTGAGAGGGATCTCGGAGTTCTAGTGGACAATCATTTAAATATGAGCCAGCAGTATGCTGCAGCTGCCAAAAAAGCCAACACAGTGTTAGGCTGCATTAACAGAGGGATAGAATACTGGAATACTGCATCCAGTTTTGGTCACAATGTAAAAAAGATGTTGAGACTCTAGAAAGAGTACAGAGAAGAGCAACAAAGATGATTAGGGGACTGGAGGCAAAAACATATAAGGAACGGTTGCTGGAATTGGGAATGTCTAGTCTAATGAAGAGAAGGGGTGACATGATAGAAGTGTTCCAATATCTCAGAGGCTGCCACAAAGAAGAGGGAGTCAAGCTATTCTCCAAAGCACCTGAAGAAGCAACAGATAGAAACTAACCAAAGAGAGAAGCAACCTAGAACTAAGGAGAAATTTCCTGATAATTAGAACAATTAATCAGTGGAACAATTTGCCTCCACAAGCTGTGAATGTTCTAACACTGGAAGTTTTTAAGAAGAGACTGGACAGCCATTTGTCTGAAATGTTATAGGGTTTCCTGCCTGAGCAGGGGGGTTGGACGATGACTTCCAAGGTCCCTTCCAACTTTATTATTATTGTTATTATTATTATTAAATAAATAAATAAATAAATATAATAAACAAAAAAACCCAAAACTTTACATGGGATGTAAAGATCGCATGACTATGTCTCTTTGATATACAAAATACAGGATAATCAAAAATACAGGAAAATATTTGCACTGATTACTATTTTTACTGGAATGCTATGTTTAAAAAACAGGTAATCCTCCAGGTATGAAAGTTTCTTAATTAATTCAGAAAGGGTACTTATGTTAGAAATTCAAAACTGCGAACAAAAAGAGGCCTATGTAGCCATGTGACTTGAATTCAGTCCCTGCTGCAGCTGTGGCCATTTTGAACTCTGTGACTTGCCTGGGCAACAAAAAAATTTAAAATACTTATAGAAGCAGTTCTAGTCCTGAAGCCCAAGCAGCAGCAGATTCTCCACCAACACCAACAAAAAAACTCGGCACCGGCTCTTGTTTGGCTATGTGACCATGGACCAAAGGTAGGGCTGAGCCGGCGCCGAGGTTTTTTTTTGTTGGTTCAGGTGGAGAATCTACTGCTGCTTGGGTTTCAGGATTAGAACTGCTTCTATAAGTATTTTAAATTTTGTTGTTTTTGTTAATCTAGAATGTAAGTAAGTAAGAAACAGTTTGCAAACACTTTGGAAACTGCTCTTCTTTTTATGTACTTACTATTGTGTTTCTAATTACAGTACTTGTAGAAATGCTAGCCAGCCTCCTCAAAAAGCATGCTATAATGTTGTGTTTTCTTGCTTTTATTTTGGAGATTAGCATATATTACTGCCTCCAGAAGTTGTGGGGCTCATTACTGAAAACTTTTAAGAAGAGACTGGATAGGCATTTATCAGAAATTCAGCACTCTCATGTGAGAGCAGTGGGTTAGACTAGATCAGAGGTCTCCAACCTTTCTCAGTTGGCGGACTGGAAGGAAAGGAAGGGGGAAGCATTTACGCACATGCGTATGCACACACAAATGGAGCCATGAGTACGCATGATGCAAACGAGGTGGTGCTAGCGCCTGCGTGACTTGCTAGCACCGCCCAGTTTTTGCTGCGCGGGCACTAGCACTGCCCCGTTTTTGCCACGTGGCGCCCCGATGCGTAGTGGCAGCAGCTCTAACACAAGTTGGGGTAAGCGTGTGCACACACGTGCGTGCACTGGTCTGCCTGTTCCGCAGCCTGCTGGCCAGCAGGCCACAGCCCGGTAGTGGGCCGCGACCCTCAGGTTGGGGACCCCTGGATTAGATGATCTCAAGGTCCCTTCCATCTCTGTTACTGTTGCAAACCATCTCCCTCTGAGTGCCTGGCTGGAGACTTAAGCTAATTAGTGGCAACTGCAAAAATCTTTGCAAAAGGAGATGCAGCCTGCTTGCAGGCATTTAGTTCCTGAGCAAACAGCTGATGGGTGGCCGTCAGCAGTGGGAAGGCCTCTCAGTTCAAGCAGAGATCAATTAACAAAGCAGAGGAAATAATAAGTCAGATCTTTGTTCATTTAACGATCCATTTGATTTAATCAATGAATTTGATTTTAAAAATTTGTAAAGTTGAATCTGATTCATTTGATGGATTTTTTGACTTGCGAACCTAGACTCCATTAGGTTCATACTTCGAGGACTACCTGTACTATATTAAAATGATCATTCACAATTCTGCATAGACTCCTTACAAGGAATTATGAATTGTGATTTTGAAGGAGATAAGCATATCTTCCCAAATGCAATAGGCACTATTTCAGCAAAAAAAGGCAATGACTGAAATATATATGGTATTATTTAAATTGCTACAGCCATATTTACTTTAGTTATCTACATGGTTTAACTGCAATAATCTTCCCAAATTTTTCATACTATACCTTTAAAAAATCTAATGAAATATGTCTGTACATACAGCTATCTACAGGTAGTTCTCAATTTACAATCATTCATTTAGTGACCGTTTGAAGTTACAATAGCACTGAAAAAGTCACTTATGACCGTTTTTTATACTTATGATCATTACAGCATCCCCATTGTCACATGATCAAAATTTGCATACTTGGCAACTGGTTCATATTTATGAGGGTTACAGGGTGCTGGGGTCATGTGATCACCATCAATGGGAAAGGTGGATTCACTTAACAACTGTGTTACTAACTTAAGAACTACAGTGATTCACATAACAACTGTGACAAGACAGGTCATAAAATGGGCAAAACTCACAACTGTTTCACTTAGCAACATAAATTTTGGGCTCAATTGTGGTCAAGGACTACTTGTATTAACTCTTCCTGAAAAGTTTATTAACTTTGATTTAGGCTATCCACTGAATCCACTATTACTAATCCATTAACCATGCTCCTTATCCAATTCAAGGTCTTCAATTCAATTCGGTCACACAATACATCTCAAAATTGAAGATAATACCTAATTATCTCATTATTTATCAAATTAAAACCTTATCTAAAAGTTCACATAGTAGCAACATATAATGCAGTGCTAAATGAACTGAATGATATATTTATAAAGACCTAGTATTTAACTTATTTCATCTAAATGATATTTATGGGCAATACAAAGTACACAAATTCATACAGTTACAGTGACAAGCATTCTATGATGTCTATAGATTAAGAGCCCAATACTCCTCAAGTTGCTTTCTAAATAGGAACAGAAAGAGCTGGATATCAGCTCAGTATTTCTGCTACCTCAAGTTTGCTAGATCCAACCTTGGTTTCATACTGATGTTAAATGCATTTACCTTTATTACTAAAATCATCAATTAAAACAATTTCAGCCAGATATTTTCTTGGAGTTCTTTTAATGACACTATGAACTGTCCGCATGAGTGTAGACCACCCTTCATTATGGAAGACAATGATAACGCTGGAGGTGAGAAGGTTTTCATCGTAGTGCCAGTATTTGCACCTGCAACATACAATTTTGTTACTTATTTTTTATGAATATTTACGACCAAGATTTCCAATATTAATTTCAATAAAACTAATTTAAATAAAGAATATATGAATACAAATACAAATTCAGAAAAAAAATTAGTATCCATCAGTTGGAAAGTCTTATTCATGTCTCTTGCATATGATCTATTAAATAGATCAAAGCTCCATTTTTCCCCCTTGTAGCAGTTATCCATTAAGAGAAAAACCTGTTTTTATTTACAGCATAAAATTATACACCAGTTAATGTAACCACCATATTGTGAATCAACTGAAATTTCAAAAAGCAGCCCATGTCTTCTTCCAATTTCCACTGGTAAGTATATGGCAATAATATAGAATGATTTGCAATTGCCTTTCCAGTATATCCTGCAGCCATGGTATTCTTTGGTGACTAAGTACTGATTAGGTCTGACATTACCTTCTGAGCCAGGCATAGGCAACCTTGGCTCTTTTTTGACTCATGGACCAACTCCCAGAATTCCTGAAGCAGCATGACTGGCTCAGGAATTCTGGGAGTTGAAGTCCACGAGTCATAAAAGAGCCAAAGTTGCCTACCCCTGTTCTAAGCCAAGACAAGATCCAACAGAAGTTTCCAAAAATATTATCAAGGACTTCAAACTAGTTCAGCTTTGCTTTTGTTTTACTGACCTAAAGCTATCACTGTTTTAGTTCCATGCTAATATATTTCTATCTCTAATTCAATTCAGAAATGCTACTAAAACACCAATTCTATCAACTTCTGCATCTTGGCATGAAATTGGTACATTCAAATAATGACTTGACTTCTAGGTTATTATTCAAAAAATCTGTAGTTTTAACATAAGCAGATGTGCTACAGAAACCCAAATTTGCTGTGTTTGTATATTCTTTATGAATACCCTTTTTATAAACAAAGAAATATGCATTCTTCCTTTCAACTGATGACTGAATTTTAAATTCAAAAGTCTGAAAGTTCAAGTTTATTATTCAGGGTGAATATTCCACTGTTTTATATTTTTTTACATTCTATTAACAAAGTATTTATTTTTAATATTGAACACAATGCAAACAAATATTTATTGCAATACTGAAACTGGTTATGTATACTCTAACGAAGAGAAGAACTATGGGTGAGATGGTAGCAGTCTTCCAGTATTTCAGGGGCACAGAGAAGAGAGAGTCGACCTATCCTCCAAAGCACCAGAGGGCAGGACAAGAAGTAACTGATGAAAACTTATCAAAGAGAGATCTAACCTAGAATTAAGGAGAAATTTCCTGACAATGGGAACAATTAATTATCATCCCTGGAGGTTTTTAAGAAGGGACTGGACAACTATTTGTCTGAAATGGTATAGGGTCTCCTGCTTCAGCAGAGGTTGGACTAGAACATCTCAAGGTCCCTTCAAACTCTGTTATTCTATATTCTGATTTTTCTCTTTTCCATTATTCACAATGTCCAGAATTTTAAAAATAAGGTATTAAAAGCAAAACAATTAAGATTAACATCTATATCAGGCAAGTATTTCTTTTAAATAAATCATAAGCATACCTTTCTAAAAAAATCTGGTTGATAAACTGAGATGTCTGCTACTATTAAAACAAGTTCTCAAGCAGTTTAGAGTTTAATATAGTAAAAAACCCAACTACTATTTCACAGTGACATCTAGTGGCAAGTAAACTACCATCAAAAAGCATGTTATTGTACTTTCCATCACCATATCTACAAATATATTTATATAAAGCCACAATGTCATTGCCAATTATCATTTTATGAATATTACACTAAAATGAGCAAAGGTAGATAGCAACTATTTCACATTTAAGACTGAATACTAATATTGGTAGTTATGATATAAATCGCACTTCCGTGCATGTTTTGTATTAAATCTAGAATCATTCTGCCACCTAGTGTTAAATATTTTATGAGAACAAAGATTCTATTTTAACAGTACTTTTTTACTACAACAAAAGCAGTGGGTGTGTTATTCCAGGGGTCCCCAACCTGTGGGCCCCGGCCCACTGGCCACGGAATAGACTGGCCAGTGTGTGCACATGTGTGCATGTGCTCACCCCCACTCGCGCTAGTGCCTCTGCTGCTACACAAACGGGGCGCCGTGTAGTGAAAACAGGGCGCTGCATGACAAAAACAGGGCAGTGCTTGTGCCCGCACAGAAAAAACTGGGCAGAGCTAGCAAGTGTCATGAGGGCGTTAGCACCTCCCTGTTTGTGTGCGCACACATGTGCACATAAAATGCTTCCCCGTCCCCTTCCCTCCGGTCTGCCAACCAAGGAAGGTTGCAGACCTCTGTGTTATTCTATTTTATTTATTTATTTATTTGTATATGCCAGGTCCGTAGTAAATAAGGCCCCCCTCATTCAAGAGCTGATCCAAGAGGGGGGAGCGGACCTGGCAGGTATCACCGAGACCTGGTTGGGCATGGAAGGGGGAGTTCCCCTTGTTGATCTATGCCCACCACGTTTCCAGGCATTCCATCGGCCGAGAGCCCGGGGTAGGGG